>NW_027514065.1:600000-900000 GCF_048772815.1 Callospermophilus lateralis
GTAGGAATCTATATGTGCATATAAAAAGTACATGTGCTGAGTAGGCTACAGAGAAAGGGAGACAGGAATTCACATATTTGTTAACTTTAAAAACGCATGGAGAGAGCTGGGGATGTGGCTCAAGTCGTAGTGCGCTCGCCTTGCATGCGTGCGGCATGGGTTCGATTCTCAGCACCACGTGCAAACAAAGATGTTGTGTCCGCCGATAACTAAAAAAATAAATATTATAGAATTCTCTCTCTCCTCTCTAACTCTCTCTTTAAAAAAAACACATGGAGGACTATTTCAATTAAAAATTGAGTAGATTTATAAAACCGACCCTTTATCATGCAAGAGGGAAGTCCAACTATACACCATGCCTCCTCTGAACTGCTTGTATTTTCATTTTTTTTGTTTATTTTTCTCCATCATATTAGGATTAGTAGTCAGAGTCTAGTAGGGTATGAGTTAGTGTCAGGGATTCAGTATTTCGAATGGAAAATTGGAAAATGGATCAATGTGTATGCAAATGTGTACTACAAAAAAATTTTCCCACTCTCATTCAGAACAATGCCTTGACATTACCTTCACCCCAAGTAAGACACAATTAGAGGAGAAGAGTTAGAAAATCTTTGAATACATATCTGAAATTGAAAATGCTTAGGGTTCACAACCTTGGAGATTGTAGAGGAGTTTCCAAAAGTAAGGGACAGTGTAAAAACTCTACAAACATGGAGATTTGCCTGCCTAAAGACGTCTGGAGAAACTGTCTCTAGGTTGGGCACTTGAAATATATGTTTTTGTGAGGATCTTTAGCTTCCTTTCCAGTGAGACCATCAAAGCTGCGTCTTCATCTCTGTGATCTGGAGGACATGGTTTATAATTTTCCAATAAACATGAAGCAGCAGTGCTGAATTCTCTCTTGTATGTAAACTGTGGCCACTGGGGGCTAAGTGTCTCCCCATATGGACTGCGAAGCCATTTTATCATCCTCCACTTTTCCTAATGTTTCTTCCTGCTGCACTCGGAGTTTGGTATTTGCTTCACGAAATACAAGGAGTTCAACTGGGACAGAGTGTTGCCGCGAGTTCTGTCACGTGTGGTGGATCAGGGTCTGCAGGAGAATGCACCAACAGGGCTTGTATACCACATAGGATGCCCCCTTGACCATAGCAACCTGATTCTGAACATTGCACTGAAACCTCTCCATATAACAAGTTGCCTTTACATATAAGGGTCTGCTGGCTGCACCATGTCAGTCACAAGCCATTTGGAAGCCAATGGCAGATCCACATGGCCCCACCTCAGATGTTTTATCACACATTTGCTCACCACTGCTCTAGGCCCACTACTCAGCAGGATCCAAATTATTGAGATCTCTGTTCTACACCATTTTCATCAAAACCAGTCAATCAAGGCACTGTCTGGTACACTCGTGATCAGCAACAGGACATCCAAATGTTCTTCATTGCCACCTGGTCATTGGAATTTCAAAAATTTCATGGTATTTATCTAGCCAATTTTCAATTATGAAGTTGGAAGCACTATGGCTTTCAAATCATTCAGGAATCATTCAATGGTGATGAAGCTCATTTCAATGAAAAATTTGAAGAACTCTCACAGGCAAGGCTTCCCAAAGAGTGGCCTAAAAGTCACATGAATCCAGGCCCATCGAGGTCTACAATTGAGGTCCATGTGTGTTTTGACTAGCAAATATGGCTTCCAAGTCTTTCAGAAAAAAATAATTTGATATCCTGGCTGAGATTCCCAGTGCTCTGTGGAAAGCCACCCTAGGACTAGATCTCAGTTTCCAACGGAGACTCTCATGCATGGCCTCCTAAATTCTTAACACAATTCATGGCAATACTTCTTTGATGATTGATCCAGAACTGAGTGTTTAAGGGGAATGACACCAGAGTTCAAGCCCAGGTGGATCCAGTCATCTCTTCCAACTGCCACACGAATGACTACAATTAAAACCAAAACACTTCCACATGGTCCTCACCTTCTTCCAGAGAGACACTCATCATTACCTCTGGCTGGAGTTTTTCATGTGGGACGCATCCCAAGAGAGTGTCCGAAATAATCTTCCTTGCCCCTCATTTGCCTAAAGTCAGGGTGGCATGGTCACCCTTCCTATGAACCTGGAGTGATCCAATAGGCCTGCTTCTCCAATTTGAGGCCTACTGACTCTCAGGGATAGATTCTTTAAGTGATTTGGAGTCACAAGAAAACACAAGCACCTCTGCAGTTCTTCAAAGAACTCATTTGACCTAAAGGATCCCTATTCTCACTTGATAGAGGTCAGAATCCTAACAGAGGAAGGCAAGAGACTCATCAACAATGACAGATTTTGGCCATTTTTGTTTTGATTGCACACATGCAATCTATCTTTAGATCCATCATGTGCTGAGAATCTAAGCCACAACCTCATACAGGGCCAAGAGGCTGATTTAGACACATCCTTTTACAAGCAATTAAGCAAAGATCCACAGGTGATGCCCATTCATTTCCATTTGAAAACTGTTTTCTTCAGGCTTCACAAAGGGGTGGCCTGAGGCAAAGACCTTCCTGACATTCAGGACAACAGAACCATAGGTAAGCAAATGAACCAAAGCAGGGTTTCTCCACTGAGAATTTCCGGGTCACACTGATATCTGAGTTTTCTAAGATGTTCCCATTCTCTACAGCTATCAAGTATATGGACATGTCTCAGAGCTTGGAGGTGGTACATATCTTGGAAACAAAACCATGAGACTATTCTGGAGAGTTCCCAGAATTCAGGAAGAAAACAGGAACTTAGGAATTTAGTAGGTGTTGCCCATCCATAAGGCAAACCAAAGTCAATTCTTCAATTAGGCAGGATGAATGCTGGGAAGTTTTCTACTAGACAGGACACATCCTTTGATGCCTTCTCTTTTCTAATGTCTACAACCACGGACACAGTGGGATACTCAAGACTTAGAAACACTAGCCTTGTCAAACGACTTACTAGAAACAGTCCACTCCAACCCAAAAAAACTGCCTTTTCTATCTATTCTCAGAACATGAGAGAAAAGCACAAACTCACTGAACACCCACAAAGGCACCTCCTTAACCCAAGTAGGTCTGTGACTATCTGGAGTGTCCTCTAACTGGTGGGCCATACTATGTTCCCCTGAAATGGCCTGTCCTTTCTCAGATCTGGTCTCCTTGGCCAACACTGTGAAGTTGTCAGGAGCCAGTGGTGAACCAATACCTGCTTTCTCAGGAAAGGCCCCTCTTCAGAGCTCTTCTGCCATTTGACAATCCTCATATCAGTCGGTACCAAGGAAGACTGACTCTGTCCTTGGTAAATCCAAACAAGTGAGACCACTGGGACTGGGACTGGGACTGGTTCTGGGTGCCTGGCTTCCTGCATCACAATTTCAGATTTTTTGATCACCAAGGAAGAGAGGTGAGGTCACTTTCTTTAGGAACTGAATGAGGTCACTACCTTGGCCACCACTTTGTCCTAACAGTTGCTTCGAAAGGTCCCATGAAATTGAGGCTGCCCCTACTTCCTTTGACACTTTCACAAGTTAGAATGGTATATCAACCATAGGCACCTGTAAACAGCTCTCCACACAGGCATGGTTTCATCAGTTCTCTACATTACGAAAGGAGAGGCTGATTCAGACACATCCCTTCATACTGACCCTGTTGTTTGCCATGGAATATGACTTTTCCCCTCTTAGGTTCTTCATAGCTGCCTGCAACTTCTTCAGGGTATAATTTCTGCATGGTCCTTTGATGTTCTCAGCAGGTGGAAGATCCCCTACATTACTGTATTGTAAGATAAACTCTGTCTCGGCTCTTCTGTAAAGTTAGTTTGAGGGAACAATGTATGGTTAGGCTTAATAACATGTTTCATTTGAGTTAGGAATCATTCTGCTTAATGAATAATGGTATTGGGAACTTGCGATATTTACAAGAATATATTGGTGAAATATAAGTTTGAAAACAGAAATCTAGATAAGATTTGAATCCAGGAAGGGCATTGGGCTGTTGATTGGGATACTTAGCTTTGAATTATGTTCTGCACAGATGTCTCAGATAAATCAATATACAATGGCATAGGACCTTGTACCTTGGATGATTGCTTGTCGAAGAGATCATCCAGTCAAAAAGGGATAGTCTTTAGGATTAGGAAGATAGTCGGTATGTTAGAAAAAAGAGTGAGTATAGGATTTGGACCAAAAGTTCTTTAGCAATAGGGTTTCGGATAAAGAGTGAATGTAAATGTCAGCACATGTGAAGAGTCAGTCACAATGATGAACTGGGGAAAATATGTAGGAAAGCAGATATCAATAGAGACATTAGGAAATCAGGAAAATATAAAGTGAGTGATAGGATTAGTCATTTTCAACAGGGTTGAGGTTTAATATATTATCTTAAGAAGAAACAAATATGTAGTCACCAATAGGATTGATTTGAGAGCGTTAGGCAACCTGGATATGGATGTGTTTAGTAATCCATGCTCACTTTCCATTTAGGCTTTGGTGAAAGGTTAATAAAATAGGTACTTGTTACTTACTGTTTTTCTGTATGCTTAACAAAACACTGTTGAAGTCTTGAGGACTGTTTGCTAATCTTGTTTCCAGAATGTGCTGTCCCCAACTGCCAAACTGCAAATGTATACCCTCACCCGTTTGCACGCAAACCACCCACTTGCCCTGACCCATCAATAAACTTCCCTCCCTGCCCTCTCCAAGGAAAGCATATAAGCTCTGCTTAAGCTGTTCTCATTGCTCTCTGCTCTATTCAAGTGAGCTCTGAGCCCCAGAATGCTGGACCCATAATAAACCATTTACTGTTGCTTGAGACATTCCTCTGGTGGTCTCTTCCTCTGATGCTTGCCCGACCTTTACATCTGGAGGCACGAGCAAGATCCGGCAGCGGCGGATGAAAGATCCCCAAGGGGCTCTTTTCAGGGTAAGTAAGGGAACACTTTTTGGTTTTAGGTTTCAGGTTAGGGCTTGGCAAAATGGCTATTGGTGATGAGCGTGAGCTCTCTCTGACAGAGGCTGACATACGTGTCACAGAGCCACAGGCCACGTCCCTGGGGGATGCCCCAGAGGACTCAGGAAATTGAGGAACAATAGTCTCCTTGACTCAGTGATATTTTGCTTCGGATTCAGTATTGCCAGCCCATCAGGTTTTGCCGGCTACTCAGTCCTGGCCTCAGTATTGGACGTCCATTGCCTGTCTTTATTGTCTTGTCTTGTCAGTGTAGTGTGTGATTTCTTTCACTGTTTGTGTATCTCTCATTTTGGGACAGAGCACTTCAACACCTCTCTTCCTGACCCTTGATCACTGGACCAAAGTCTGTGCAAGGCCCAGAATCTTTCTTTTTCAGTAAATTGCTGGACCTGGCAGACCCTCTGTGCCTCAGAATGACCCACCTTTGGAGTTGGATAGCCCCTAGAAACATCTACTTCCCACTAATTTGAAACGTCAGAGATTTTGTCTTTCAACCGGGGCCACATAGACATCCAGATCAACAGCCATATATCTTAACATTGCAGGACCTCTGCAAATCTCCTCCTACATGGGTGAAGCCTTTCTTTGTCTCTGCGCCCACTCCTACTCCTTCCACCATGATTCTATCTCACAAACCCTCTGCTCTTCCTCCTCCAACCTCTGTTCTCCCTGAGTCTCAAGACTCTACTGGACTCTCCTACCCTTCTTATCCGCTGCCGTCGTCCACCAACCCCCAACAACCTCTAAGTGATTCCTTTGCTGCTGACTCAGCCTCTCCGCCATTGGAGAAAGCTAGGCCGGCCCAGCGCCCACCAGATGACTCCCCCTTGTCACACACACAGCCCCTCCTTCCCTGGAGAAAGCTGGCCCGGCTAAAAGAACTCAAAGAACTCCCTGGCGTTTTCACACCTGCCTACTTGGGATGACTGCCAACAAATCCTAGGGATTCTCTTCATGACAGAGGAACGAGAGAGAAACTTTCTGGAAGCTAGAAAAAAATATCCTCGGACCAGATGGGTGACCAACACAACTTCCCAACATAATCAAAGCCGGCTTACCCTTGAACTGACCCAACTGGGACCCCGACACCTTTGAAGGTAGGGAGCATCTGTCCACTTATTGCCGGGCCCTAATAGTGGGTTTCCAACCGGCCGCTAGCCAACCAAATAATTTGGCCAAGGTAAGAGAGATTATTCAAGGGCCTGATGAATATCCCTCTATGTTTCTAGAGAGAATTATGGAGGCGTATAGGAGATATACTCCTTTCGATCTTCAGGCAGAGGATCAAAAGACATATGTCATGATGGCCTTCATTGGGCAAGCTGATCTGGATATTAAAAGAAAGTTACAATACTTAGATGGATTACAAGATATGACTTTGAGAGATTTACTCAGGGTAGCCGAGAAAGTATCCTATAAGAGAGAAACAGAGAGAATGAAAGGGAACAAAGGGAGGATGACTGATGAAAAAGACAGATGAAGGTATTAACTAAGGTCCTGGTCACAACAATAAATAGGCCAGAAATTAAGAAACAGGGAGACAAGAAACAATACCTGGGTCCCCACCAGAGGCCACTCTTGGCCTCAGATCAATGTGCCTACTGTAAAGAAAAAGGACACTGAGCCAAAAAGTGCCCTAGAAAGAGACAGCCACGCCAGACAGCCTTTCTGACTCTGGAGGTTGACTGAGAATGTCGGGGCTCGGATCCCTTCCCCGAGCTCAGGGTAACTTTTGAAGTGAAGGGGACCCCATAAACTTTGAAGTGGATACAGCAGCAGTATACTCAGCCCTTAAGGCCCCACTGGGCCCTCTATCAAATAAAAGGTCTCTAGTTCAAAGGGCTAACAGCAGTAAATATCAGACTTAGACAACTAAGAGGACCATGGCCATGGGGAAAGGAAAAATCCAACATTCCTTCCTAGTAATCCCAGAATGCCTGGCCCCATTGATGGGCAGAGATCTGCTCAGTAAGCTCCGGGCCAAAACAACTTTTAACCCCGAAGGCCCCAAAATGAAATTTCTAAATCCTTCATTAAAAACTCCTATAGTCATGGCTTTATAAATGTCAGTCAAAGATGAACATCCACTTTTCACACACCCCAAGAATGATCAAACAGGCAAGCTACCCCAGAAATGGATAACAGATTACCCAGATGCCTGGGCAAAAATTGTTGGGTTAGGACTAGCCATGAAACAACCTCCAAGAACAGTGGAGTTAAAAACCTCAGCCTCCCCAATCAATGTCAAACAACATCCTCTGAGCAAAAATGCTAAAGATGGGTTAAGGCCCCATATTCAGAAATATCTGGCTTTAGGGTCCTAAGGCCCTGTCAATCGGCCTGGAACACTCCCCTGCTACCAGTAAAAAATCCAGGAACTGGGGACTATCCCCGTTCAAGACCTAAGAGAGATCAACAACAGAGTGCAGGACATTCACCCCACGGTAAATAATTTGTACAATCTGCTTATCACTCTGAACCCTGAGTAGAAATGGTATGGACATAAAGATGCTATCTTTTGCATGCCTCTGCATAAAGACAGTCAGTTTCTGTTTGCTTTTGAGTGGGTAGACCCAGAAACCGGAACGTATGGTAAACTAACATGGACTAGACTCCCACAGGGGTTCAAAAACTCCCCCACTCTCTTTGATGAAGCCCTCCACAGAGATGTCAACAACTTCAGAACTATGCACCCCAAAGTCACCCAGCTTCAATACGTGGATGACCTGCTACTGCAGCCAACACCAAGGAAAACTGTGAGTCTGGGAACCAAGCACTATTATGTAAGCTTGCTCAACTCGGGTATAGAGCTTCTTCCAAAAAACCCCAAATTTGCCAGCAAGAAGTAGTCTTCCTGGGCTATTCCCTTAGAGGTGGTAAACGTTGGCTCACTGAGCCCAGAAAACAAACGGTTGTGCAGATACCCCCCCCCAGCAGCAGACAACACAAAGAGTTTCTTGGGACTACTGGGTTTTGCAGGTTATGGATTCCTGTGTTTGTGTCCTTAACTTCTCCTTTATACCCGCTGTTAAAGGGAGATGCCCAATTCCAATGGACCCCTGAGCACCAGCAAGCTTTTGATAACATCTTACGACACTGGCACTGAACTCCTCAACTTCACTGAGCCAAGCCTGCAATTTCAGAAAGCCCTACACTACGTTAAAAATGTACATCATTTCACACACCTTGGTCCAAAGAAACTGCAGGCATTCCTGAAGGATCAAGAACAGAGTTTTCCACTAACCGACTCACAGCGAAAGGACATAACTGAACGGGTAACAAAACCCTGTCCGTTCTGTCAATAGAACAATTACCCTTCCAAGCTTCCTGTAGGAAAGCGCCTATGAGCAACCAGACCAGGAAATTCTGGGAAGTGGACTTTACTGAAATTTAGCCAGCAAGGTATGGACTTCAATATCTCCTAGTGTTTGTAGATATATTTTCAAGATGGATTGAAGCCTTCCCCACAAAAAAAAAGGCACAAATGGTGGTAGAAAATCCTGAAAGATATTTTTCTATGATACGGCCTACCTAAGGTAATAGGGTCTGATAATGGACCGGCGTTCATGGCCCAGGTAAGTAAGGGGTTAGCCAGGATCCTGGGGATAAATTGGAAGTTACATTGTGCTTATAGACCGCAGAGCTCAGGACAGGTTAAAAAAATTAATAGAACCATTAAAGAGACCTTAACGAAATTAAGCTTAGAGAGGGCATCAAAGATTGGACTATGCTCCTGCCTTATGCACTGTTTCATGCAAGAAATACTCCCTCTGTTTCTTTGTGTAACCTCACCTCCTATAAAATTCTCTATGGGGCCCCTCCTCCAGTAAGGACCTAACCACAACTCTAAGACCTACCGATCCCTTCCACACCCCCTTGCTTGACAAACTTAAAGCTATTGAAAGAACTCAGGGATACCTGTCAAAACAGCTGGCCACTGCCTACCAACCTGGTGAAGAGGAGACTCCACATCGATATCAAAAAAGAGACTTCATCTACATAAGATGACATCAGGTGTCATCCCTGGAACCCCGCTGGACAGGACCATACCAGGTGCTAATTATAAAACCTACAGTGGTAAAGGTAGACGGAATCACTTCCTGGATCCTAATTCTCATCTCAAGCCTGTGCCCTGTCCAGACACTGGCTTGAAAGTGGAAAAGACTGGTAACCCTTTCAAATTGCATATTTGCCATGTGGATAAGGCTATAGACTCTCCCCTTGGCCACCACTAGTCCTAACCATCATCAGCCCATTCAGCAGCGATGGCTGATCACAAATCTAATTAGACAAGAAGTATGGTCTGTCTCACATACAGCCCCCTTAGGGACCTGGTGGCCAACTCTCCACCCAGATATTTGTCAGCTGGGTATACGTCTTTCCAATTGGGATATCTCTGATGAAGAGGATCCCACTAAAATTCCATTAAATTTCTCCCGTACCATAGATAATGGAAACAAACATTATGGATGTAGGAACACGCAAGCCTGATGCAGGTTGGCTAGCCTAGATTACTATGTTTGCCCGGTGGACTATCAAAGCCACAAACAACAACGGCTGTGTGGGGGAAAAGCCATCTTCTTCCGTAAGTCATGGGGATGTGAGCATACAGGGGCTGCCTGGTGGAACCCAAACTCCTCATCAAATTCAGTTCACAGCATTGGCCATATTACCAATTAGACAACCAAAACCGATGGCCCCCAGAGGGGTCTCTAGATCCTCAAATTCTGTGTGACTATTTCAACTTCGGCAAGTGATCAAAAGGATTGAAGAAAATTCCCCTATGTGTAGGCCTTTTCCCTCCTTTGCTCACATCACGAAATATGTTTCTCCAATAGATCCTTCTGCTCCAGATTCTCTGCTGTCACTCTCACATCAACAACCTGATTTCTCCCCTCCAATTACTAGATCAAAACCCCAAACCTCCTCTGGTTCTCAGACCATTGCCCCCATGCTGAGGCAGCAGGTACTGAGGTACCCTTCCACCCACTCACTCCTCTCTTCTCCTGTCAGTGCCCACACCAGGTCCCACCAGGTCCTCTTACCAGCTAACCCAAAGCTCAAACCAGCTGAGGAGTGCCCTCAGACGCCTATCCAAGATGTAATAAAAATGGCCTTTAAAGTTGCTTTGTCATCACTAAAAACAGGTTACTAAGAATTTAAAGTCCCTCACAGGCTTTTTAGATACTCATTCCCGTCTTCCCATCTGCTCTACCTGTTCTATTGCTCAAGTTTTGTTGCCAGGAAAATCCCAAACCCTTTTCCCATTATTCTTTTATATCTCTTTTTCCTCATTCTCAGAACCACAGAACTGCTCTCACCCCCCGCCTTCCCCGTCTTCCCCTCTGTACCAGGCCCACAGAAAAATCTTAAATGGCCTTCTCCAGAAGTCTTCATCGTGGCTGACTTTAGGACTTTCAGCAACAAAGTCTTTATAAAAGAGTTCAGTGTAGATAAACTTCCTCTTTTCGTGTTGCTCTGTTATACTTGGCCACTGGCTGGAAAAATCAGCCCTTCTAAGCTAGACACCCCCTTACTAGTTTTTCACAAAATATGTGAACAAGGCCTCTGGCCTTGAGCTGAGGCTTCCAGAGATGGCTACATTTCCAAGATAAAGAAGTTACCAACTGGGCTCCATGGTAACAGCTGGCAGGGAGAAAATAAAAGAGAAGAAAAAAGCTCTCCCCCTCCCAGGTGTCCTTAATAAGTTATCTTTCCCAGAGAAGAGGAAAATAAAAACAGAACCAAAAACTGCTTTTTGTGAACTTCTGCAGACTGTGAATTTCTGAGTCTTTTCCCTTACATGTTGGGTACAAAATTCTGAAACTACCTAAACTTGGGATTCAGGGGATTAATTGATTACAACAGAAGCAATGCCCTCTATATCCGGTTGCAACCAAATAGGACTGTTTACCTATCTTTGGTGCTATCTTAGGTGCCTTGCCTTGTCCATACCTACAACAGTATAATTCTATATACTTAAACATTGTTTATTCATAAAATTATCAACAGATGTGATTAATTATGTAATGGTGCAGATGTTTCCCCGAGTGCTCTATCATGAGGCAGGATCATTTAAATTTCAAATAGGGGGGCATACAACCCGGTTCCGCTGGCAACCTGTATCCTTCACTTTAGCCATCCTATGAGGAATAGTAGTTGCTGCAGAGAAGGGCACAGGAACCACTGCCCTAATCCATGGGACACAACAAATGACCCAATTAGAAGCAGCAATAGACCAAAACTTAAAGATATTAAAAAACCACCATCACAGCTTTACAAGAATCTTTAACCTCTCTCTCTGAAGTTGTTTTACAGAACAGGCGAGGGTTCGACCTCCTCTTCATGAGAGAAGGGGCCTTTGTCCTGCATTGAGGGAAGAATGTTGTTATTATGCCTACCATACTGGAGTTGTAAAAGAATCTATGATTAAATTAAGAAGACGCATTGAAGAGCATCAACAAGAGAGAGAGGCCCAAAAAGGGTGGTTTGAGTCTTGGTTCACAGAGTCCCCCTGGGTAACTATGCTTTTATCAGCCCTGGCCGGTCCATTAATAATCCTCACATTATTGCTAACTGTAGGACCCTGTTTGCTCAACCGTGTAGTTTCCTTTCTCCAAGCTCAAATTGGACAAGTTAAACTTATGGTAATCAGAAATCAATATACCACACTAGCAAACATAAAATGTGACATCCTCAATGATCACTATTATGATTTAATGTAACCAAAAGAAAGTGGGGAATGAAAGGTAAATAAAATAGGTAATTGTCACTTCCAGTTTTACGGTATGCTTAACAAAACACTGTTGATATCTTGAGAACTGTTTGCTAATCTTGTTCCCTGAATGTTCTGTACCAACTGCAAAACTGCAGAATGTACTCCCTCACCCATTTGCACGCAAACTGCCCACTCGCGCTGACCCATCAATAATCTTCCCTCCCTGCCCTCTCCAAGGAAAGTATATAAGCTCTGCTTAAGCTGTTCTCAGGGCTCTCTGCTCTATTCAAGGGAGCTCTGAGCCCCAGCATGTTGGACCCCCATAAACTTTTGGCTGTTGCATTAGACAGTCCCTGGTAGTCTCTTCCTCCGATGCTCGCCTGACATTTACATTGGTAAAATAATAAGTGTGACCATTGCTTCTGTGTCGAAATGTACAAATTATTATTGGGGGTACAAATAGGTGTACCCTGTGATATGAATATAGAGATAATGCATGAATAGACAATACTGTGAATAAATAATATAATGGATTCCAAATTTAATAATGGATTCAATTGATATCTGAAAATATAAAGGAAATCTTATATTGATATACATACATTCATTCCAACCAGTAAAACATCTAAACGTTATATTAGGATTATGATTTATCATGAAGAGTGTGTGAGTTTTCCTTCAAAATTGATTATGGAAGTTGAAAATAATGTGTTTGGAAAGAAGTCTCATGAAAAGACCAGACAAGAAACCTGGAGGAATCCATGTGTTCTGAAGCAGGAAGTTATTGAAAGTGAAACAAATGCCTATAAGTTTGCTAACTTGTGGATGAAATATATATCTTATGATGTGCATAAATTGAAGAAATAGTAATGTAGCAGTGTTGAATAAAAATGAATGTCAAAATACACATCATGTCCCATAGTAATCTACTTGCATTGATGTTAAACTGGGTCAGTTACTGTACAAATTTAGTATTTGTATGCAACGTTAACTAAAGTTAGTTTTCAGTACTGGTAACAAATATGTATTTCAGGTGGATGAATATTTCTGAGAATAATCTTGTGAATACGTGATTATAAATCCATACACATGAACATGAATGAATTTAGGGAGTGTATATAAGACACATATATTTCATATTTTGAAAAATCTGGAGAGTATATATATACAAAAAACACACATGCAGAGACATTAAATTACCAATATATATGCCAATCGAAATTTATCATGAAATATATATCATCCACAGATGCAAAAATATTTCTTTTACTGAACATGGATTTATGTTTAATGTTGTTCAACTAGGAAGCTCACCCATAGGTTGAATTTTAAGATCCAACAGGGTTTAGGAGGAGTGATCTCTTCTCATAATTTGTATCTGCCAAGTCAGCCACCTCACAAGAATGTACATGTGATACCAGGTAGGATTCTATATGTGCATTTAAAAATACATGTTCTGAATAGGCTACAGGGAAAGGGAGACAGGAATTTATATATTTATTAACTTTAAAAACACAAGGAGAACTATTTCAATTAAAAATTAACTAGATTTATAACACCTACCCTTCATAATGCAAATGGCAAGTCCAAATATACACCATGCCTCCTTTGAACTGCTTGTATTTCTATTCTGTTTGGGTTAGTTTTCTCCATCATATTAGGATTAGCAGTCAGAGTCTAGTAGTTTATGAGTTAGTGTCAGGGATTAAGTATTTCGAATGGAAAATTGGAAAATGAATCCAATGTGTATGCATATATGTGCTACACAAAAATCTTCCCACTCTCATCCACAACAATGCCTTGACATTAACTTCGCCCCAAGTAAGACACAATTAGAGGAGAAGAGTTAGAAAATCTGTGAATGCATATGTGGAATGGAATATACTCAGGATTTCACAAACTTGGAAGTGGTAGAGCAGTTTCCAAAAGTAAGGCACATGGTAAACACTCCACAAACATGGAGTTCTGCTGGCCTAAAGACTTCTTGATAAACTGCCTCTGAGGTTGGGCACTTGAAATATATGTTGTTGTCAGTAGCTTTAGCTTACTTTCTAGTGAGACCATCAAAGCTGGGTCTGCATCTATGTGACCTGGAGGACATTGTTTCTAATTTTCCAATGAACATGAGGCAGCAGTGCGAATACTCTCTTTGTAGTTAAACTATGGCCACTGGGAGCTAAGTGACTCACCGTGTGAACTGTGAAGCCATTTGGTCCTCCTCCACTTTTCGTGGTGGTTCTTGCTGCTGCACTGGGACTTTGGTATTTTCTTCATGAAATACAAGGAGATCAACTGGGACACAGTGCTGGAGGGAGTTCTGTCACGTGTGGAGGTCATGGTCTGCATGTGAATGCACCAACCAGGATTCTATCCCACATGGGTTGCCCCTTTGTCCATAGCAACCTGATTCTGAACATTGCCTTGAAATCTCCCTATACAAAAAGATGCCTTTACATGGAAGGTTCTGCTGGCTGTACCATGTCATTCACAAGCCATTTGGAAGCCAGTGGCAGATCCACATGGCCCCACCACACATTTTATCACACACCTTCACACCACTGCTCTAGGCCCACTAATTTGCAGGCTCCAACTTACTGGCATCTCTGTTCTACACAATTTTCAAGAAACCTAGTCAGTCAAGGCACTGTCTGATACACTCATGATTAGCAATAGGACATCCAAAGATTCTCCAGTGCCACCTGGTCATGGGAATTCCAAAAATTTCATGGTGTTTATCTAGCCATTTTTTTGAGGATGAAGTTGGAGGAACTGTGGTTTTCAAAAACCATTAAATGTTGAGGAAGCTCATTTCAATGAAACTCTGGAGAACTCTCATAGGCATGGCTTCCCAAAGAGTTGTCAAAAGGTCACATGAAGCCAGTCCAATTGAAGTCTACAATGTGAGGTACATGTGTGTTTTGACTCTCAGCTATGGCTGCCAAGACTTTAAGAAGAAAATCATGGATTATCTTGGCTGAGATTCCCAGTGCTCTGTGGCCTTGATCTAAGTTTATAAGGGCTACTCTCATGCGTGGGCTCCTAAAATCCCAACAAAGCTCATGGCAATACTTCTCTGAGGTCAGTTTCAGAATTCAGTCTCTATAGGGATTCACACTAGAGTTCAAGCCCAGGTGGACCCAGTGATTTCTTCCAATCGCCACACAAATGACCAAAATTTAAACGAAAACACTCCCATATGGCCCTCATCTTTTCCACATAGACACTCATCATAACCTCTAGCTGGAGGTTTCTATGAGGGGCGCTGGACAAGACAGTGTCCAAAATAAGCTCCCTTGCCCGTCATTTGCCTAAAGTCAGGGTGGCCTGGAAACCCTTCCTCTGAACCAGGAGTGATCAAATAGGCCTACCATTATTACTGTTCCACTTCTCCAATTTGAGGCCTACTGACTGTGGGGTTTAGATTCTTCATGTGGATTGGGGTCATGAGAAAACCCAAGCACCAATGGGCTAGACTCTGAAGGGCTTTGAAAAACTCATTTGACCCAAAGGATTCCTATTCTCACCTTATGGAGGTCAGGAAACTTACAGAGGAAGGCGAGAGACTTCATCCATAATGAGTACTCTTTTGGCCATTTTGGTTTTGGATGCACACATGGCATCTTTCTTTAGATCCATCAGGTGCTGAGAATCTAAGCCACAGCCTCACACAGGGCCAACAGGCTGATTCAGACACATCCCTTTCGAAATCAATTACTCAAAAAGGGACAGGTGATGCCCATTCATTTACATTAGAGAACTGTTTTATTCAGGCTTCACAACGGGGTGGCCTTAGGCAAAGACCTTCCTGACATTCAGTGCTATAGAACAATAGGTAAGCAAAAGTCCCAAAGCAGGGTTTCTCCACTGAGACTTTCCTGGTAACATTGATATCTGAGTTTTCTGAGATTCTCGCCATTCCCTTCAGCTATCCAGTACATGGCCAAGTCACAGAGCTTGGAGGTGGTACCTATCTTGGTCACAAAATCATGAGCCTATTCTGGAGAGTGGCCAGAATTCAGGAAGAAAACAGGAACTTAGGAAGATTTCAGGTCTTGCCCACAAATAAGGCAACCCTCTGTCCTTTTATAAATTGGGCAGCGTGAATGTTGGGAAGCTTTCTCCTAGACAGGACACATCCATTGATGCATTTTCTTTTGTAATGTCTACACCCACGGACACAGTGGGATACACAGACATAGAAACACTTGCCTTGTCAAATGACTTAATAGAAACAGTCCACTCCAAACCAAACAAACCAACTTTCCTACCTATTCTCAGAACATGAGACAAAACCACAAACCCACACTCATTCCCACAAATGCACCTCCTTCCCCCAAGAAGGTCTGTTACTAACCGGAGTGTCCTCTGCCTGGTGAGCCATTCTTTGTTCACCCGAAATGGCCTGTCTGTTCTCAAATCTGGACTCCTTGGCCCACTCTGTGAAGTTGTCAGGAGCCAGCTTTGAGCCGCCACTACCTGCATTCTCACTGAAGACACCTCTTCAGATTTTTTCTGGCATTTGACCATCTTCACATCTGTAAGTACCAAGAAAGACTGACTCTTTCCATGATAAATCCAAAAAAGTGAGATCTCTGTGACTGTTACTGGGCCTGACCCTGGGTGCCTGGTTTCCGGGATCCCAAGTTCAGAGAGTTCCATCACAAAGAAGTGAGGTAGGTCACTTCCTTCATGAACTGAATGAGCTCACAGCCTTGGAAAACACTTTGTCCTAACAGTTTCTTCCTAAGGTCCCATGAGATGGAGGCTGCCCCTACTTCCTGTGACACTTTCACAAGTTAGAATGGTATATCAACAATAGGTACTGGGAGAGAGATCTCCACACAGGGTTGGTTTGGTCCATTTTGTCTACATTAAAATGTGAGAGGCTTATTCAGACACATCTCTTCATCCTGACCAGGTTGTTTGCCATGGAAAATGACTTTTGCTCTCTCAGGTCCTTCATAGCATTCTATATCTTCTTCAGGGATAATTTCTGCATGGATCTTTGAGATTCTCAGCAGGTGGAAGATCCCCTATATTCCTGGATTGTAAGACCAACTCTATCCCTGCACTGCTGTAAAGTTAGATTGAGGGAACAGTGTATGGTTAATGTTAATATCATGTTCTATTTGCGTTAGGAATCATTCTGCTGGATGAATAACGGTATTGGGAACCTGAGATATTTACAAGAATATATAGGTGAAATATAAGTATGGAAACAGAAATCTAGGGAAGACTTGAAGCCAAGTAGGACTTTGGGCCCTTGAGTAGCATACTTTGCTTTGAATTATATTCTGCACAGATGTCTCAGATAAATTGATATACAAAGAAATAGGATCGTATACAATAGATGATTGAATAACATACAGAATATCCAATAAAAAAGGGATAGTCTGTAGGATTAGCAAGATAGTCAGTAGGTTTAGAAAGAAGAATGAGTATAGGATTTGTACCAAAAGTTCTTTACAAATAAGGTTTCGGGTAGAGAGTGAATGTAAATGTCAGCACATGTAAAGAGTCAGTCACAATGACGAATTGGGGAAAATATGTAGGAAAGCAGATATAAATAGAGACATTAGGAAGTCAGTAAATGTATGAAGTGTGTGATTTGTTTAGACATTTTCAAAGGTTTGAGTCTGAATATATAACCTTAGGCAGAAACTAATATGTTGTCACAAATTGGATTGACTTTTGAGAGCATTAGGTAACCAGGACATGGATGTTTTTATTAATCCATGCTCACTTTTTATTTAGGCTTTGGTAAAATCATAAGTGTGACCTTTGCATTTTGTGTCCAGAATATTATTGTGATAAAATGTATATGTAGATCAGGTGACTTGAGTATTTCTTCCACCATTTCTGTAGCAATATTTTGTAGATGTATAAATTACTATTGAGGGTACAAATAGGTGTACCCTGTGTCTATGAATATGCAGATAATGCATGAATAAACCATACTGTGTGTAAATAATATAACTTGCTCTACTTTAAATAATGGATTGAATTGATATCTGAAAATATAAAAGAAATCTCATATTGATATACAATCATTCACTGCAACCAGTTATACATCTAATGGTAATATTATGGTTGTGGTTTATCCTGAAAGGTGTGTGAGTTTTGTTTCAAAAGTGATTATGGAAATCAACAATAATGTGTTTGGAAAGAAGTCTCATGAAAAGAATAGTCAAGAAACCTGTAAGAATACATGTGTTCTCAAGAAGGAAGTGATTGAACATTATATATCATACTATATATAATGTGCATAAACTGCAGAAATAGTAATGTACCAATGTTGAATAAAAATGAACATCAAAATACACATCATGTCCCATAGGAATCTAATTGCATTGATGTTAATCTGCGTCAGTTACTGTAGAAATATTAGGATTTTTATCCACCATTCACTGAAGTTACTTTTCAGTACTAGGAAAAAAGTATGTATTTAAGTTGGATGAATATTTCTGAGAATAATCTTATGAAAATTTGATTATAAATCCACATAAATCACAAAACATTATAAACACAAAAGTCACATGGACATTAAAATCTAGCAATATATATGCCAATTTAAATCCATCTTGAAATATATATCATCCACTGATCCAAAACTATTTATTTAATGAACTTGTATTTATGTATAATGTTGTTCAGCTAGGAAGCTCCCCCATAGATTGAATTTTCTGTTCCAAATCAGTGTTTAGGAGGAGTGATCTCCTAAATGTGTATGCAAATATGTGCTACACAAAAATCTTCCCACTCTCATCCAGAACAATGCCTTGATATTACCTTCACCCCAAGTAAGACACAGTTGGAGGACATGAGTTAGAAAATCTGTGAATACATATCTGGAATGTAAAATGGTCAGGAGTTCACAACCTTGCAGGTTGTAGAGGAGTTTCCAAAAGTAAAGGACAGGCTTGATAGACCCAACCTGATCTTTTATTAGAATTGGGAGCCATCTTGCCAGAAAGCCATGAAAAGATAATTTGGGCTTTACTATAAATTACTGCAAATTCTGAACCTGCTTGGAATGCCTGTCCATGCCTTGAACTCATCCATGCCTGGCTCTCTGACCAGATAACAGTGCTCTCTGAAACATTAGTGACACCTAATAAATATTGGCCTTCCCAGGCCAGACAACGACCCTCTCTGAGTCTCTAATGGTCCTCATAATTTCTGATGTTGGGGCCAGCAAAAAAAATGTAAACTACCATCAGTGTGATGCTTTCAAAGTTCTGTTATCTGTAACCCCATTTTTGTGTAACTTTCTGGGCTATATAGCTGGGCTGTAGGAAAGGTGGTGTTGCTGTCTTGTTCCCGCCATTTTTGGAGGGAGAGGCAGCCTGGCCAGTTTTAATAATAAGCCTGCCTTAATTTGATTTTAATTGGAGTCACTGGTCTTTTCTTGCATTCTATTCCAACATTTTGGAGTTCCCCAGTGAGATGACCCTGCCCGACCAGATCACAAGACCAGACTGCTGAAAATTCTGAAGCTGGCCTTCCCTCCAGGGCTACGGGCTGGGGAGCCACTCTAGGGGGTGCACAACTTGAGATGTTCCAAGGCCTTGGAGTGAGCCGTCGGTCTGGGGAGCACTGCAGTGAACCACCGCACTGAAACTATTAGCAAGTACCTGGTGGAGGAGGCCTCCATAGGTAAGTGGCACCTTGATAACATCTTATATCTGGTTAAGGGAGATCTCTTCTAATGACAGAGAGGTGGCCTGGGGAGGCTCACATTCACTCCTGTCCAGGATAGTAATGAGAATTGTTCTGTCCTCTGTTCCGTTCTGTAGGGAATTCCTCTGGAAGGTTAGAGAGGTGCCGAGGGACACGCATGCGCTCCTACCCCAGAGCTTTAGCAAGACGTTGAATTGCTCATCTGTTTTTCTGTTTTGGCACCGGGATTCTGTTTTTTTTTTTTTTTTTTTTTTTTTTTTTGTGTGTGTGTGTGTGTGTGTGTGTTGTTCTGTGTTCTATATGTTTTTTGTTTGTTTGTTTTTGTGCGTTTTGTTTTGTGATTTCTGTGATAAAATCTTAAGGATATTGAACGTGAAAATGGGTAACAAAGCAAGTAAGCCTGACACCCCTTTGGACTGTGTTTTAAGGAACTGTGATGAACTTTACCACCATTTGTTAAGCAGAATGAGAGAAGGCCCTAGCTGGCTGCCTGGAGCACACCCAGTGCAGATGGTAATGCCTGCTGGGGAATGAAGAACTGAGTATCTCCCAGTATCTGCCGAAGCCCTGTTGCTTCAGGGAATTCCCTCCTTCGTTCCCTGCACTGCAAGGATAATGCCACCTCTGTCTTCTTAAAAAAAGAGAAAAACAAAAAGGGGACACTAAATGCAGTAAAGTCGCCATGGAGACACTTTATTTTATATTTCAGGTAGCTCCTCTGTGAAAACATTTGGTCCCCTTGTGGGGACATCTGTGGTGCCACTGGAGAAGGAGATTTTTCTCTTACTTGCTCTGTTTTAAAGGGTTCTGTCTGTCAGCCATTGTCTGGAGTTCATTTCTGTCTGTCTTGTGCCTTTTTTCTAACCCTTTAAGACATGTGCAATAATGTGTTAATATTATAAATTGTTTCTTGGAAATGATCTTAGCTGAATGTGTGTCTAAATGATGAGGTTTCATTGTACCAATCTGGTATCTGAATGGGTTTTTGAAGCATTCCACAATCTTGCAGTTAAAAGTCGGGTTTAGGTATTTGTTTAGTTCATGGTTTCAGATAATTCATGCCAGAGAACTTAAATACTTAGGATGGAAAATAAAGAACTCTACTTCCAAGTTGGCAAGTAACTTCCCAATCATTCAGTCTTTTTTTCACCAATTTTAAATTAGGTAGCCTGGGAAAATGTCACTGTGTGTACCAGTGCATTAATTTGGACAAGGATACTAAATCATAGTATGATATCTGTTGACAAAACAACTTGTAAAGATATAAAATTTTGTGAATTGTATCTTAAACTTGTATCATAATTTTCAACATCCTAACATGAAAATTATGGTTAAAATACCTTAGGCCTAAGGTTTCTGCTCAGAATAGCCTTTTTTCCTTCTTCTTCCAGACCTCAGCCAGGACTTATTTTGAAATGCAAATGAAAGAAGCCTGTAAGCTTAGTAGGAGACTTATTTGAGGCCTAAGGGAAAAAAAAGGTAAATTGTATGGTATTTACCAATTACTGCCCAGTCATTTTTCTAGGACTCATAATTTTTTCCTTAGGTTCTTTATTTATTTTTTGAGCTCATGATTTTGCTCCTACAGACCTAGGTTAATGTTTTTCTGATCAGTAATATCTTTGACCAACTGTGGAATTTTTAAATCATTGCAATGGAGATTTCACCTGTGAAAAGCTACAAGGCCTTCACTTTTATTATGTGTGCACAATTTGTTATGTGTTGTATGTCTATATATATATATATATATATATATATATATATATATATCCATATATCATATATATGATACACAAATTAACTTATATAATGAGCACTCATATTAAAAATAACTCATAAAAACAATTTTAAAAAGTGGATCCAAAGATCTTTAATTCACGTGATTTAAATTTTTCAATTTAAATTGGGTAAACAGATAAATATAAATGTCTTTAAATTTAAGCTTACAAGTTTTTCTAGGTGTTCAAAAATCTAATAAACTATTAATGTCTACAAAAGGTCTAATATGCCTTTGTTCCAGGACTTTTCTTTCAATCAAAAAAATGGTTTACAGTGTTCAAAAAATTTGTCTAATATTTTGATAAATAAGTAAAGTAAATTTGATATGGGATTACTCATTCATGAGTACTTTTGTTTGATATCTGATTGATATACTAAGATCTGTATAAGTTTGTACTAAAGTCTGTATAAGATTGTAAAAATCAGTCATGTGTAAAAGAGACAAAAATTTCTTAAACATAAGTTTACCCATAACATTAAGTTTATTAAGATTTAAATTTTCTAGAGCAAGCAACCATAAAAATTAAACAAATGTTTAAATAAGAACTGTTATTTTAGAGCACTGTACTGCCATTTCTTTAAAAGCTAAACTTGGTTAATGTAGAAACTTCAATGCAATTGTGATGCTATTAATGTGCTCATATTTTCCAGTTATACAACTCTATAAGGTAGAAACTTTAAAAGAGCATTATATCAAGCAGGTGTTCTGAAGTTGTATGGTAAATAAAATATATATTGGGGATTTATTTACCTGTTATCAATAATATATGTAAAGTTTTATGTTACTTTTTACATTGTGGAACAATTTAAATGTATTTTTAAGTTAATGAGACCCTAATCTATGTAAAGGTTAAAATCTTTCAGCCGTACTTTAATTCATGTTTTAAATGTGATATCATATGGTGTGAGCTAATGTTCATGTGACCTCAAACAATTTATGTAAACTTTGTAAAATGATATTTAAAAAAAAGATCAGCTTGAGAACTAAAGCATTTAAGATTTATAAGGAGCCCTGCTTACCTGAGATAAGACTCTTTGTCCCATCTTACTACATGTGAGAATGACTACGAAAGCAGTAGGTCAGATTTTATTTCATTTAAAGTTATGTTCAAATTTTTTTTTTTCTGTCAAGATTACTAGGATCTCAAAAAGGTGATATAAAATATAACTCACCAAAAAATTCAGGGTAGCTATTACATGAACTAAGTATTTTTACTCTTGTTAAAAAATTTTATTTTTTAATTTCTTTTTAAGTGATCTAAAGATTCCCTGTTGGTGTTTTACAGAAGTGTTGCTTTAAGAACACAACATGGGTTAATTTAAGAAAATAAGTCATCAACTACAAGACAGACAGAATAATAAGATCCCAATTAATAAAATATAAATAATTATAAACTTATAGACATTAAAGTGCAGTACTTTTAATATATGGCTGTTAAAATTTATTTGCTGGTTGTTTCAGATTAGGATTGAAAATTAAAGTTAAATGAAAAGGGCCAAAAAAAAAAAACAATATTTGACTCTTGCCCTTTGAGTCAGTCTGAATCCAGGGAACAGGGGACTTCTCTATGAGCTTTGCAACTCTGGGCCACATAACCTCCCGATCAGGGAGATTAATGAGACCACTGGAGAACAGAAAGCCAATCAGTGCATTTGCTACAAAGAGGAGAGTCATCAGGAAAGGGAGACATCCCTGATGCTTCTGAGGGAAGCCACATGGTCAAGCAAGACCTGAACCCACCTAGCTCAAATTGCACTAGCAGAACTGAGAAGCTGCTCTCAAGTTTCCCAAGGAATGACTCCCATAAAAGCTCAGCTGACTGCTAACAATAGATAGAAACAAAAGTCATTTGACTGCTTCATCTTAAACACTTAGCAAAGACAGTTAAAACCAAAATACAGCCATTCCTGGGCATTTTAAATAATAATAATAATAATAATAATAATAATAATAATAATAATAATAATAATATTTTAAGGTATACACTTTATGTTAGCCTCCCAAAATAAGTAAAACTGTTGGCTACAAAGACTATCAAGAGGAGCTGCCAGAGGCAGAAGTTTTTAGTTTAAGGCCTACAGATATTCCTAACCTACAGTTAGGCTTGGTGTTTGCTAGTACGATTATCCAGCCCTGAGTAACAGAATTAAATGTTTCTCTATTAGACACAGAGGTCATACTACTGAAAGGATTTTGCAAAATCAGATGACATTAAATTATTAAACTGTATATTATTGGGAGGGACAACTGTAACACTTAAAGTTAAATATTAAGTTGACAGTCCTGATAATTGGGGATATTAAAGACTGGTGAGGGTACTTCATACAGTGACATGATCCAGCTACTGCAACATTTATTCAATACTCATGTTTTTTGTTTCTCTCATAGAAGAACCCATCCCCAGATGACTTTACAACCTGTTCTTCCTCAACAAGACTTCAAAAAGAACTGACTTCTAAAAGGCAACTCATATTCCTCAACTGACTTCAAAAAGGCAACTCATGTCTCTCACGCCATGCACACTCATGTCACCCTCTCTCAGCTGAGAAGAAGGCAAAATGAGAGACGACTCTCCACTTACACCAATGGAGCCCAAAATAAATAGACTATCAATATAAGTAATTAATTAAGTCAGGTAATATCAGGGAGACTGGTTTTCGGTGAGTTCTAAAAATTTGGAGACTGTTAACTGAGGGATTAAAATTTCCTCAGTGCTTTTCCACTAACCTATCAAGGATTACAAAGGGACACATAAGAAAAGGGGGGAATGATAGACCCAACCTTATCTTTTATTAAAATTGGGAGCCATCTTGCAACAAAACCATGAAAAAATCATTTTGGCTTTACTGTAAATTACTGCAAATTCTGAACCTGCTTGGAATGACTGCCCGTGCCTTAAACTCACCCGTGCATGGCTCTCTGACCAGATAGCAGCCCTCTCTGAAACTTTGTCACACCTCATAAATATTGGCCTTCTGTGGCCAGACAATGACCCTCTCTGAGGCTCTAATGGTCCTCATAAATTTTGATGTTGGGGCTAGCAAAAAAAAAAAAAAATGTAAACTCCCATTAGTGTGATGCTTGTCAGAGTTCTGTTATCTGTTACCCCATTTTTGTGTAACTTTCTGGGCTGCAAACCTGGGCTGTAGTAAAGGTGGGGTTGCTCTCTTGCTCCCGCAATCTTTGGAGGGAGAGGCAGCCCAGCCAGTGGAAATAATAAGCTTACTTTAATTTGATTTCAACTGGAGTCAGTGTTCTTTTCTTACATCCTGGTCTAAGAGGTAAACACTCCACAAACATAGAGCTCTGCCGGCCTAAAGACTTCTTGAGAAACTGCCTCTGAGGTTGGGTACTTTAAATATATTTTGTTGTCAGAAGGTTTAGCTTCTTTTTTATTGAGACCATCAAAGCTGGGTCTGCATCTATGTGAATGGAGAGCATGGTTTCTTATTTTCCAATGAACATGAGGCAGCAGTGCTGAATTCTCTCTTGGTAGGTAAACTGTGGCCACTGGGGGCTAAGTGTCTCCCCGTGTGGACTGTGAAGCCATTTGATCATCCTCCATTTTTGTGGTGTTTCTTGGTGCTGCACTGGGAGTTTGGTATTTGCTTCACGAAATACAAGGAGTTCAACTGGGACACAGTGCTGGAGGGAGTTCTTTCACGTGTGGTGGGTCAGGAACTGCAGGAGAATGCACCAACCAGGCTTCTATTTCACACAGCTTTTTCCTTGACCATACCAACCTGATTCTGAACATTGCCTTGAAACCTCTCCATATAATAAGATGCCTTTACATGTAAGGTTCTGCTGGATGCACCATGGCAGCCAAAATGCATTTGGAAGTCAATTGGAAATCCACATGGCCCCACCTCAGATATTTTATCACACACCTGCACACCACTGCTCTGGGCCCACTACTCAGCATTCTCAACTTACTGGCATCTCTGTTCTTCACCATTATCATGAAATCCAGTCAATCAAGGCACTGTCTGGTACACTCATGATCAGCAACAGGAGATCCAAAGGTTCTCCAGTGCCACCTGGTCATGGGAGTTTCAAAAATTTCAGGGTATTTATCTAGCCACTTTTCAAGGATGAAGTTGGAGAAACTGTGGGTTTCAATTCATTCAGGAATCATTTAATGTTGAGGAACCTCATTTCAATGAATGCTCTGGAGAACTCTCAAAGGCAAGGCTTCCCAAAGAGTAGCCAAATAGTCACATGAAGCCCAGCCCATTGAGGTCTACAATGTGAGGTCCATGTGTGTTTTGACTCTCAACTATGCCTGTCAAGTCTTTCATAATAAAATCATGTGATATCCTGGCTGAGATTCCAAGTGATCAGTCGAAAGCCACCCTTGGCCTAGATTTCAGTTTCCAATGGCGACTCTCATGCGTGGCCTTCTAAAATCGCAACACAATTCATGACAATACTTCTCTGAGGTCAGTTCCAGAACTCAGTCTCTAAGGTGAATCATACCAAAGTTCTAGCCCTGGTGGATCCAGTCATTTCTTCCAACCACTACACAAATGAACACAATTAAAACCAAAACACTCCCACATGGTCCTCACCTTCTTCCATATAGACACTCATTATAACCTCTGGCTGGAGGTTTCCATGAGGGGCGCAGCACAAGACAGTATCCAAAACAAGCTTCCTTATCCCTTATTTGCTTAAAGTCAGCTGGGCCTGGACACCATTCCTGTGAACCAGGAGTGATAAAATAAGCCTGGCCTTAATACTGCTCTGCTTCTCCAATTTGAGGCCTACTGACTGTCAGGTATAGATTCTTAATGTGATTTAAAGTAATGAAAAAACCCAAGTTCATATGGGCTAGCCTCTGCAGGGCTTTGAAGAACTCATTTGACCCAAAGGATCCCTAGTCTCATTTGATGGAGATCAGAAACCTATCAGAGTAAGGCAAGATACTTCATACACAATTACTGATATTTTTGCCATTTTGGTTTCGGAAGCACACATGGGATCTTTCTTTAGTTCCATCAGGTGCTGAGAATCTAAGCCACTGCCTCACACAGGGCCAAGTGGCTGATTCAGACACATCCCTTTCCAAAGCAATTAAGCAAAGATACACAGGTGATGCCCATTCATTTCCATTTGAAAACAGTTTTCTTCAGGTTTCACAAATTGGTGGCCTGAGGCAGAGACCTTCCTGACTCTCAGAGCAACAGAAAAATAGGTAAGCAAAAGGCCCAAAGCAGGGTTTCTCTACTGAGACTTTCTTTGTCACACTGATATCTGAGTTTTCTGAGATGCTTGCTATTCCCTTCAGCTATCCAGTATATGGCAATGTCACAGAGCTTGGAGGTGGTACATATCTTGGACACAAAACCATGAGCCTACTCTGGAGAGTGGCCAGAATTCAGGAAGAAAACAGGAACTTCGGAAGATAGTAGGTGTTGCCCGTCCCTAAAGCAACCTGCAGTCCACTCATAAATTGGGCAGGATGAATGTTGGCATGCTTTCTACTAGACAGGACACATCCATTGATGCATTATCTTTTATAATGTCTACAACCACGGACACAGTGGGATACACAGGCATACAAACAATCACCTTGTCAAATGACTTACTATAAACAGTCCACTCTAAAGCAAACAAACCGCCTTTCTTACCTATTCTCAGAACATGAGACATAACCACAAAATCACAATCACACCCACAACGACACCTCCTTTATTCAAGTAGGTCTGTGACTAATTGGAATGTACTCTGAATGATGGGCCATACTATGTTTCCTTGAAATGGCCTGTCCTTCTCAGATCTGGTCACCTTGGCCAACACTGTGAAGTTTTCAGGAGCCAGTGGTGAGCCACTACCTGCTTTCTCATGAAATTCCCCTTTTTAGAGCTCTCTTGGCATTTGGCAATCCTCACATCAGTAGGTACCAAGGAAGACTTACTCTGTCCTTGGTTATTCCAAACAACTGAGCCCACTGGGCAAGAAACTGGGACTGACTCTGGGTGCCTGGCTTCCTGGATCCCAAGTTCAGAGAGATCCGTCATCAAGGAAGAGAGGTAGGTCACCTCATTCAGGAACTGAATGAGGTTACTGCCGTGGCAACCACTTTGTCCTAACAATTGCTTTCAAGGGTCCCATGAGATGGTGGCTGCCCCTACCTCCTGTGACACTTTCACAAGTTAGAATGGTATATCAACCATTGGCACCTGGGAACAGCTCTCCACACAGGCCTGGTTTGGTCCATCTTCTCGACATTAAGAAGAGAGAAGCTGTTTCAGACACAACCCTTCATCCTGACCAGGTTGTTTGCCATGGAGGATGAATTTTGCTCTCTTAGGTCCTCCATAGCTGCTTACAACTTCTCCAGGAATCATTTCTGCATGGACCTTTGAGTTTCTCAGCATGTGGAAGATCCCCTATATTCCTGTATTGTAAGAACAACTCTATCCCTGCTCTTCTGTAAAGTTAAATTGACTGAACAGTGTATGGTTAGGTTAACTAACAGGTTCGATTTGGATTAGGAATCTTTTTGCGGGATGAATAATGGTATTGGGAAACTGCGATATTTACAAGAATATATAGGTGAATTATAAGTATGAATACAGAAATCTAGCTAAGATTTGAAGCCCAAAAGGGCATTGGGCCCTTGACTGGGATACGTAGCTTTGAATTATGTTCTGCACTGATGTGTCAGGTAAATCGATATACAATGGCTTAGGTCCTTGTGCCATGGATGATTAAATGTAGAAGAGAACTTCCAGTCAAAAGGGATAGTTGGTAGGATTCGGAAGATTCTCGGTAGGTTTAGAAAGAAGAGTGAGTATAGGATTTGGACCAAATGTTGTTTAGCAATAGGGTTTCTGGTAGACAGTGAATGTTAATGTCAGCACAAGTGAAGAGACAGTCACAATGATGAACTGGGGAAAATAGTTAGGAAAGCTGATATCAATAGAGACATTACAAAATCAGGCAAAGTATAAAGTGAGTGATAGGATTAGATATTTTCAACAGGGTTGAGTTTGAATATATAATCTTAGAAAGAAACAAATGTGTAGTGACCAATAGGATTGACATTTGACAGCATTAGGCAACCTGGACATGGATGTTTAGTAATCCATGCTCACTTTTCATTTAGTCTTTGCTACAATCTTAAGTGTGACCTTTGCTTTTTTTGTCCAGAATATTACTGTGATAAAACGTATATGTAGATCAGGTGACATGACTATTTTTCCACCATTTCTGGCAGCAACATATTCAAGACGTATAAATTAGTAATGGGGGTAAAAAGAGGTGTACCCTTTGTCTGTGCATATAGAGATAATGCATGAATAGACCATACTTTGAATAAATAATATATCTGGTTCCGACTTTAAATAATGGATTGAAATTATATGTGAAAAAATACAAGAAATCTTATATTGACATACAAACATTCATTCCAACCAGTTATATATCTAATGGCCACATTAAGGTTATGGTTTATCATGAAGGGTGTGTGAGTTTTGCTTCAAAAGTGATTATGGAAATCTAAAATAATGTGTTTGGAAAGAAGTCTCATGAAAAGACCAGTCAAGAAACCTGGAGGAATACATGTTTTATGAAGCAGGAAGTGATTGTGAAACAAATGCGCATAAATTTGTGAACTTGTGGATGAAATATATATATCCTATGATTTGTAAAAATTGAAGAAATAGTAATGTACCAGTGTTGAATGAAAATAAACGTCAGAATACACATCATGTCCCATACGAATCTACTTGATTGATGTTAATCTGGGTTAGTTCCTGTACAAATATTAGGATTTGTAAGCACCATTTACTGAAGTTAGTTTTCAGAACTATGAAACAAATGTGTATTTCAGGAGGATGAATATTTCTGAGAATAATTTTGTGAAAAGTTTATTATAAATCCACATTTTTGAACATGAATGAATTTAGGGAGTGTATTTAAGATACATACATTTCATATTTTAAAAATCAGGACAGTATATATATATATATATATATATATATATATATATATATATATATATTCATAATTATATATATGTGTATATACATATATATGTGTGTATATATATATATATATATATATATATATATATATATATATATATATACATATACACACACACACACACACAAAACACACACACAGACATTAAAATGTAGGAATATATACGCCAATCGAAGTTCATCATAAAATATATAGCATCCACAGATGCAAAAATATTTATTTTACTGAACAAGGATTTATGTATAATGTTGTTCTACTAGGAAGCTCACCCATAGTTTGAATTTTCAGTTCCAACAGCGTTTAGAGTAGTGATCTCTTCTCACAACTTGTATCTGCCAAGTCAGTCACCTCACAAAAATGAACGTGTGATACCAGGTAGGATTCTATAAAGCATATAAAAATACATGTGCTGAATAGGCTACAGAGAAAGGCAGACAGGCATTTACATATTTGTTAACTTTAACAACACATGGAGAACTATTTCAATTAAAAATTGACTAGATTTATAACACCTACCATTTATCATGAAAAAGGCAAGTCCAACTATACCCCACGCCTCCTCTGAACTGCTTGTATTTCTATTCTGTTTGGGTTGTTTTTCTCCATCATTTGGATCAGTAGACAGAGTATAGTAGGGTATGGGTTATTGTCAGGATTCAGTATTTTCAATGGTATATAGGAAAATGAATCCAATGTGTATAAAAATATATGCTACACAATTATCTTCCCACTCTCATCCAGAACAATGCCTTTACATTACCTTCACCTCAAGTAAGACACAATTAGGGTAGAAGAGTTTGAAAATCCGTGAATGCATATCTGGTGTGGAAACAGTACTAAGAAACAAATACGTATTTCAGGTGGATGAATATTTCTGAGAATAATCTTGTGAAAAGTTGATTATGAATCCACAACATAAATATGAATGAATTTAGGAAGTGTGTAATAAGACACATATTTCATATTTTGAATACTCCTGAGAGTGTATCTATATATATATTTATATACACACACAGAGACAGACATTAAAAATTGCAATATATATGCCAAACGAAATTCACCATGAAATGTATATCATCCACAGATCCAAATATATTCATTTTACTGAACATGGATTTATGTATAATGTTGTTCAACTAGGAATCTCACTCACATTTGAATTACCAGTTCAAGCAGCGTTTAGGAGGAGTGATCTCTTCTTCCAATTTGTATCTGCCAAGTCAGCCACCTCACAAGAATGTACGTGTGGTACCAGGTAGGATTCTATATGTGCATATAAAAATACGTGTGCTGAATAGGCTACAGAGAAAGGGGGACAGGAATTCACTTATTTGTTTTCTTTAAAAACGCATCGAGAACTATTTCAACAAATAATTGACTAGATTTATAACTGCTACACTATACCATGCAAAAGGCAAATCCAACTATAAAATATACCTCATCTAAACTGCTTGTATTTCTATTATGTTTGTGTTATTTTTCTCCATCATATTAGGATTAGTAGTCAGAGTCTAATAGGGTATATGTTAGTTTCAGGGATTCAGCATTTCTAATGGAAAATAGGAAATTGAATCCAATGTGTATGCAAATATGTGCTACACAAAAATCTTCCCACTTTCATCCAGAACAATGCCTTGATATTACATTCTCCTCAAGTAAGACACAATTAGAGGATAAGAGTTAGAAAATCTGTGAATATATATCTGGAATGGAAAATACTCTGGAGTTTACAACTTTGGAGGTGGTAGAGAAGATTCTAAAAGTAAGGGACAGGGTAAACATTCCACAAACATGTAGCTCTGCTGGCCTAAATACTTTTTGAGAAACTGCCTCTAAGAGTGGGCACTTGAAGTATTTGATGTTCTGAGGAGATTTAGTTCCTTTGTAGAGAAACCATGAAAGCTGGGTCTGCATCTATGTTACTTGGAGGACATGGTTTCTTATTATCCAATGAACATGAGGCAGCAGTGCTGAATTCTCTCTTTGTAGGTAAACTATGGACACTGGGGTCTAAGTGTCTTTCAGTGTGGACTGTGAAGCCAATTGGTCATCCTCCACTTTTCGTGGTGTTTCTCGCTGCTGCACTGGGAGTTTGGTATTTGCTTCAAAAAATACAAGGAGTTAAAATGGGACAGAGTGGTGGAGGGAGTTCTTTAAGGTGTGGTGAGTCAGGGTCTTCAGGAGAATGCACCAACCAAGGTTCTATCCCATGTAGATTGCCCCCTTGAGAATAGCAACATGATTCTGAACATTGCAGTGAATCCTCTCCATATAACAAGATGCCTTTACATATATGGGTCTGCTGGCTGCACCATGTCAGTCACAAGCCATTTGGAAGCCAATGGCTGATCCACATGGCCGCAACACAGATGTTTTATCACACAATTGCATACCACTGCTCTAGGCCCACTACTCACCAGGCTCCAACTTACTGGCATATCTGTTCTACACCATTTTCATGAAACAAAGTCAATCAAGGCAGTGTCTGGTATACTCAGGATCAGAAACAGGACATCCAAAGTATTTCCAGTGCCAGCTGATCATGAAAATATCAAAAATTTCATGGTAATTTTCTAGCCATTTTTCACGGATGAAGTTTGAGGCTCTGAGGGATTCAATTAATTCAGGAACCATTAAATGGTGAAGAAGCTAATTTCAATGAAAGCTCTGGAGCACTCTCACAGGCAAGGTTTCCCTAAGGGTGGCCAAAATGTCACATGAAGCCAGGCCCATTGAGATCTACAATATGAGGTCCATGTGTGTTTTAAACTCAAATATGGCTGCCAAGTCTTTAAGAAAAATTGTATGTTATATCCGGGCTGAAATTCCCAATGTTCTGTGGAAATCCAACCTGGGCCTAGATCTCAGGTTCCAAGGGCGACTCTCATGTGTGGCCTCCTAAAATCCCAACACAATTCATGGCAATACTTCTCTGAGGTCAGTTAAAGAACTCAGTCTCTAAGGGGAATCACACCAGAGTTCAAGCCCAGTGGAACAGTCATCTCTTCCAACCGCCACACAAATGACCACAATTAAAACCAAAACACTCCCACATGGTCCTCATCTTTTTCCATATAGACACTCCTTATAACGTCTGGCTGGAGTTTTCAATGAGGTCCACAGCCCAAGTCAGTGTCCAAATTAAGGTCCTGTTCCCCTCATTTGTCTAACATCAAGGTGGCCTGGACACACTTCCTGTAAACCAGGAATGATCAAATAGGCCTGCCATTAATACTGCTTGGCTTTTTCAATTTGAGGCCTTCTGACTCTGTGGTTTAGATTCTTTATGTGAATTTGAGTCATGAGAAAATCCAAGCACCTCTGCAGAGATTTGAAGAACTCATTTGGCCGAAAGGATTCCTATTCTCACTTGATGGAAGTCAGGATCCTAACAGAGGAAGGTAAAAGAATTCATTCACAATGAGTGAATATTTGCCATTTTGGTTTTGGATGCACACATTTGATCTTTCTTTTGATCCATCAGGTGCTGAGAATCTAAGCCACAGCCTCACACAGGGCCAAGAGGATGATTCAGACACATCTTTTTCCAAAGCAATTAAGCAAAGAGACACAGGTGATGCCCTTCATTTCCATTTGAAAAATGTTTTCCTCAGGCTTCCCAAAGGGGTGCCCAGAGGCAAAGACATCCTGAGATTCAAGGCAACAGAACAATAGGTTAGCAAAAGGCCCAAAGCAGGGTTTCTCCACTGAGACTTTCCTGGTCACACTGATATCTGAGTTTTCTGAGATGCTGGCCATTCCCTTCAGATATCCAGTACATGGCCATGTGACAGAGATTGGAGGTGGTACATATCTTGGACACAAACCCAAGAGCCTATTCTGAAGAGTTGTCAGAATTCAGAAAGAAAACAGGGACTTAATAAGGTAGTAGGTGTTGCCTATCGATATGGAAACCACACTCCATTCATTAATTGGGCAGGATGAATGCTGGGAAGCTTTCTACTAGAGGGGACACATGCATTGATGCATTCTCTTTTCTAATGTATACAACCACGGACACAGTGGGATACACAGACATAGAAACACTCACCTTGTAAAACGACTTACTAGAAACAGTTCACTGCAAACCAAAGAAACCTCCTTTCCTACCTATTCTCAGAACAGAGACAAAACCACACACCCACACTCAAAAAGACACCTCCTTCCCCCAAGTAGGGCTGTGATTATCCGGAGTGTCCTCTGACAGGTTTGCCATACTATGTTCCCCGGTAATGGTCTGTCCTGTCTCAGATCTGGTCTCCTTGTACAACTCTGTAAAGCAGTCAGGAGCCAGCGGTGAGCCACTACCTGCTTAGTCAGGAAAGGCCCGTGTTCATATCTTTCCTGGCATTTGGCCATCCTCACATCAGTCAGTACCAAGAAGACTGACTCTGTCCTTGGTGATTCCAAACAAATGAGACCACTTGGACTGGGACTGGGACTGGCTCTGGTGCTTGGTTTCCTTGGTCCCAAGTTCAGAAAGTTCCATCAACAAGGAAGTGAGGTAGGTCACTTCCTTTAAGAACTGAATGAGGTCACTGCCTTGGCAACCACTTTGTCCTAACAGTTGCTTCCAAGGGTCCCATGAGATGGAGGCTGCCCCTACTTCCTTTGGCACTTTCACAACTTAGAATGGTATATCAACCTTAGGCACCCGAGAACAGCTCTCCACACAAGCCTGGTTTGGTCCATCTTCTCTACAGTAAGAAGATAGAGGCTGATTCAGACAAAACCCTTCATCCTGACCAGGTTGTTTGCCATGGAAAATGACTTTTTGTCTCTCAGGTCCTTCATTGCTGCCTACATCTTCTCCAGGGATCATTTCTGCATGGACCTTTGAGGTTCTTAACAGGTAGAGCATCCCCTACATTCCTGTATTGTAAGAACAATCTGTCTCTGCTCTTCTGTAAAGTTAGATTGAGTGAACAGTGTATAGTTAGGGTTAATTTCATGTTCGATTTGGGTTAGGAATCATTCTGCTGGATTAATAATGGTATTGGGAACCTGTGATATTTATAAGAATATCGAGGTTAATCATATGTATGAAAACAGAAATTAAAGTAAGATTTGAATCCCAGAAGGGCATTGGGCAATTGATTGGGATATTTAGCTTTGAATTACTATCTGCACACATGTCTCAAATAAATCGATATACAATGGCAGAGGAACTTGAACCTTGGATGATTGAATGCTGAAGAGAACATCCAGTCAAAAGGGATTGTCGGTAGGATTAAGAAGATAGTCGCAGTTATTAATATGGTATTATGTAAAAATGTGGATGTGTAACCGATGTGATTCTGCAACTTGTATTTGGGGTAAAAATGGGAGCTGATAACCCATTTGAATCAAATGTATGGAAGATGATATGCCATGAGCTTTGTAATGTTTTGAACAACCAATAAAAAAAATTAAAAAAAAAAAGAAGATAGTCGTTATGTTTAGCAAGTAGAGTTAGTATAGGATATGTAACAAAAGTTCTTTAGCAATTTTTTTCGGGCAGTGAGTGAATATAAATGTCAGCACATATGAAGAAATCAGACACAATGATGAACTGGGGAAAATTTGTAGAAAAGCAGATATCAATAGAGACATTAGGAAATCAGGCAAAGTATAAAGTGAGTGATAGAATAAGACATTTTCAACAAGGTTGAGATTGAATATCTAATCTTAGGAAGAAACAAATATGTAGGTCACCAATAGGATTGACATTTGAGAGCATTAGGCAACATGGACATGGATATTGTTAGTAATCCATGTTCACTTTACATTTAGGCTTTGGTACAATCCTAAGTGGGACCTTTGCATTTTGTTTCCAGAATATTACTGTGATAAAATGTATATGTAGATCAGATGACATGATTTTTTCTTCCACCATTTCTAGGAGCAGTATTTTGAAAACGTATAAATTAGCATTGGGGGTAAAAAGAGGTGTACCCTGTTTTTATGAATATACAGATAATGCATGAATAGACCTTAATTTCAATAAATAATACAACTTGTTCCACTTTAAATAATGGATTGAATTGATATCTGAAAATATATAAGAAATCTTATATTGATATGCAATCATTCATGACAACCAGTTATACACCTAATGTTAATATTAGGGTACGATTTATCATGAAGTTTGTGTGAGTTTTGCTTCAAATGTGATTATGGAAATCGAAAATAATGTGTTTGGAAAGAAGTCTCATGAAAATGCCAGTCAAGGAACACCGAGGAATTCATGAGTTCTGAAGCAGGAAGTGATTGAAATTGAAAAAAATGACGATAAATTTCCTTACTTGTGGATGAAATATTATAATATGATGTGAATAAACTGAAGAAATAGTAATGTACCAGTGCTGAATAAAAATGAACATCAAAATACACATCATGTCCCACAGGAATCTTCTCGCATTGATGTTAAACTGTGTCAGTTACTGTAGAAATATTAGGATTTCTTTGCACCATTCACCAAAGTTAGTTTTCTTTTTTTTAATTTTTATTTATGCTTGTTCAAAACATTACATAGTTCTTGATATATCATATTCCACACTGTGATTCAAGTGGGTTATGAACTCCCATTTTTACCCCATAAACAGATTGCAGAATCACATCAGTTACACATCCATTGATTTACATATTGCCATACTAGTGTCTGTCGTATTCTGCTGCCTTTCCTAACCTCTACTATCCCCCTCCCCTTACCTCCCCTCTCCTCTTCTCTCTCTACCTCTTTACTGTAATTCATTTCTCCCCCTTGTATAATTTTTTCCTTTCCCTCACCTCCTCTTGTATGTAATTTTGTATAACCCTGAGGGTCTCCTTTTATTTCCATGCAATTTCCCTTCTCTCTCCCTTTCCCTTCCTCCTCTCATCCCTGTTTAATGTTAATTTTCTTCTCATTCTATTCGTCCCTACTCTGTTCTTAGTTAATCTCTTTATATCAAAAAGACATTTGGCATTTGGTTTTAGGGATTGGCTAGCTTCACTTAGCATAATCTGCTCTAATGCCATCCATTTCTCTGTAAAAATTTTGTCATTTTTTAATGCAGAGTAATACTCCATTGTGTATAAATGCCTCATTTTTTATCCATTCATCTATGGAAGTGCATCTAGGTTGGTTCCACAGTCTTGCTATTGTAAATTGTGCTGCTATGAACATCAATGTAGCAGTGTCCCTGTAGCATTTTTTTTAGGTCTTTAGGGAATAGACTGAGAAGGGGAATACCTGGGTCAAATGGTGGTTCCATTCCCACCTCTACAAGAAATCTCCATACTGCTTTCCAATTTGGCTGCACCAATTTGCAGTCCCACCAGCAATGTACAAGTGTACCCTTTTCTCCACATCCTCGCCAGCACTTGTTGTTGTTTGAGTTCATAATAAATATCTGGAATGGAAAATGCTCAGGAGTTCACAACCTTGAAGGTGGTAGAGGAGTTTCCAAAAGTAAGGGACAGGGTAAATACCACAAACATGGAGCTGTGTCGGCCTTAAGACTTCTTGAGAAAATGCCTCTGAGGTTGGGCACTTGAAATATATGTTGTTGTCAGGAGCTTTAGCTTCCTTTGTAGTGAGACCATCAAAGCTGAGTCTGCATCTATGTGACCTGGACGACATGTTTTTTTTTTTTTTATTTTCCTATGAACACGAGGCAGCAGTACTGAATTCTCTCTTTGTAGGCAAACTGGGGCTACTGGGGGCTAAGTGTCTCCCCATGTGGACTGTGAAGCCATTTGATCATCCTTCACATTTAATCATGTTATTTGATGCTGCACTGAAAGTTTGGTATTTACTTTATGAAATAAAGGAGTTTAACTGTGATACAGTGCTGCAGGGAGTTCTGTCATGTGTGGTGGTCAGGATCGGCAGGAGAATGTACCAAGAAGGCTTCTATCACACATAGTTGCCCCCTTGACCATAGCAACATGATTCTGAACATTGCCCTGAAACCTCTCCATACAACAAGATGCCTTTACATCCAAAGGTCTGCTAGCTGCACCATGTCAGTCACAAACCATTTATAAGCCAATGGCAGATCCACGTGGCCCCACCACAGATGTTTTTTCACACACCTACACTCTACTGCTCTTGGCCCACTACTCAGCAGGCTCCAACTTACTGGCATATCTTTTCTACACCATTATCATGAAACTCAGTCAAACCAGGCACTGTCTTGTATACTCATGATAAGCAACAGGACATCAAATGGTTTTCCTGTGCCAGCTGGTCATGGAAATTTCAAAAATTTCATGGTATTTTCTAGCCATTTTTCAAGGATGAAGTTGGAGTTACTGTGGGTTTCAATTCATTCAGGAACCATTAAATATTGAGGAATCTCATTTCAATGGAAGCTCTAGAGAACTCTCACAGGCAAGTCTTCTGAAAGAGTGGCCCAAGGTCACATAAAGCCAGCCACATTGAGGTCTACAATGTGAGGTCCATGTGTGTTTTGACTCTCAACTATTGCTGCCAAGTCTTTCAGAATATAATCAAGTGATATCCTCGCTGAGATTCCCAGTGCTCTGTGGAAAGCCACCCTGGGCCTAGATCTCAGTTTCCAAGGGTGACTCTCATGCGTGGCCTCCGAAAATTCCAACACAATTCATGGCAATACTTCTCTAAGGTCAGTTTCAGAACTCAGTCTCCAAGGGGAATCCCACAAGAGTTGAAACCCATTTGGACGCAGTCATCTTTTCCCACCGCCACACAAATGACAACAATGAAAACCAAAACACTCTCACATGGCCCTCATGTTCTTCCATATAGACACTAATCATAACCTCTGGCTAGAAGTTTCCATGAGGGGCGCAGACCAAGACACTGTCCAAAATAAGCTCCCTTTCCCCTCATTTGCCGAAAGTCAGGGTGGCCTACACACCCTTCCTGTGAACCAGAACTGATCAAATAGGCATGGCGTTAATACTGTCATGCTTTTCCCATTTGAGGCCTACTGACTGTCAGGTATAGATTCTTTATGTGATTTGGAGTCATCAGCAAACCCAAGCACTTCTGCAGGGGTTCAAAGAACTCTTTTGAACTAAAGGATCCTGATTCTTACTTGATGAAGGTCAGGAATCTAATAGAGGAAGGCAAGAGACTCATTTGCCATTTCTGTTTTGAATGCACACATGGAATCTATCTTTTGATGCATCAGGTGCTGAGAATCTAAGCCACAACCTCACACAGAACCAAGAGGCTGATTCAGACACATCCTTTTACAAAGCAATTAAGCAAAGAGCCACAGGTGATGCCCATTCATTTTCATTTGAAAACTGTTTTCTTCAGGCTTCACAAAGGGGTGGCCAGAGGCAAAGACCTTCCTGACATTTAGGGCAACAGAAGAACAGGTAAGCAAAAGACACAAAGCAGGGTTTCTCCACTGAGACTTTCCTGGTCACACTGATATCTGAGTTTTCTGAGATGCTTGACATTCACTTCAGCTATCAAGTACATGGCCATGTCACAGAGCTTGGAGGTGGTATATATCTTGGACACAAAACCATGAGCCTATTCTGGAGAGTGGCCAGAATTCAGGAAGAAAACAGGATCTTAGGAAGATAGAAGGTTTTGCCCATCCAGAAGGCAAGCCGCAGTCCATTAATCAATTGGGCAGGATGAATGCTGGGAAGCTTTCTACTAGACAGGACACATCCATTAATTCATTCTCTTTTCTAATGTCTACAACCACAGACACAGTGGGATACACAGACATAGAAACACTTACATGTCAAACGACTTACTAGAAACAGTCCAATCCAAACCAAACAAACCACATTTCCTACCTATTCTCAGAACATGTGACAAAACCACAAAACCACAACCACTCCCACAAAGGCACCTCCTTCCCCCAAGTAGGTCTGTGACTATCCAGAGTGTCCTCTGACTGGTGGGCCATAAAATGTTCTCCCGAAATGTCCTGTCCTGACTCAGATCTGGTCTCTTTGGCCAACTTTGTGAAGTTGTCAGGAGCCAGTGGTGAGCCACTACCTGCTTTCTCAGAAAAGGTCCCTCTTCAGAGCTCTTCTGGCCTTTGGCCATCCTCACATAGGTAGGTACCAAGAAAGACTGACCCTGTCCTTGGTAAAACTGAACAAGTGAGCCCACTGGGACTGGGACTGAGACTGGCTCTGGGTACCTGTCTTCATGGATCCCAAATTCAGAGAATTCCTTCACCAAGGAAGTGACGTAGGTCACTTCCTTCAGGAACTGAATTAGGTTACTGCCTTGTCAACCAATTTGTCCTAACAGTTGCTTCCAAAGTCCAATGAGTTGGAGGCTGCCCCTTCTTCCAGTGAAACTTTCACAAGTTTGCATGGTATATCAACCATAGGCACCCAAAAAAAGCTCTCCAGATAGGCCTGGTTTGGTCCATCTTCTATACATTAAGAAAAGAAATGTTGATTCAGACACATCCCTTCATGCTAACCAGGTTGTTTGTCATGGAAGATGACTTTTGCTCTCTGACGTCATTCATAGCTGCCTACATTTAATCCAGGGATCATTTCTTTAATGACCTTGGAGGTTCTCAGCAAGTGGAAGATCCCCTGATTTCTGTATTGAAAGACCAACTCTGTCCCTGCTCTTCAGTAAAGATAGATTGAGAGAACAGTGTATGGTCAGGGTTAATAACATGTTCCATTTGGGTTAGGAATCATTCTGCGGGATGAATTATGGTATTGGGAACGTGCGATATTTATAAGAATATAAGTGAAATATAAGTATGAAAACAGACATCTAGGTAATATTTGAAGCCCAGAATTGCATTGGACCCTTGGCTGGGATTCTTAGCTTTGAATTATATTCTGCACAGATGTCTCAGATAAATCAATATACAATGGCATAATTCCTTGTACCTTGGTTGATTGAATGTTGAAGAGAACATCCAGTCAAAAAGAAATAATTTGTAGGATTAGTAAGATTGTTGGTAGGTTTTGAAAGAAGAGTGAGTATAAGATTTGGATGAAAAGATCTTTAGCAATAGGGTTTCGGATAGAGAGTGAATGTAATTGTCAGCACATGTGGAGAGTCTGTCAAAAGGATGAACTGGGGAAAAAAGTAGGAATGCAGATATCAATTGACATTAGGATATCAGGCAAAGTATAAAGTGAGTGATAGAATTATACATTTTCAACAGGGTTGAGTTTGAATATATAATCTTAGGAAGAAACAAACATGTAGTCACCAATAGGATGAACTTTTGAGAGCATTAGGCAATATGGACATGGATGTTTTCCGTAATCCATGCTCACTTTTCATTTAGGCTTTGGTACAAACATAAGTTTGACCTCTTCTTTCTGTGTGCAGAATATTACTGTGGTAAAATGTATATGTAGATCAGGTGACATGAGTATTTCTTCCACCATTTCTGAGAGCAATATTTTGAAGACGTATCAATTATTTTTGGAGGTAAAAATGGTGTACACTGTGTCTATAATTATAGAGATAATGCATGAATAGACCATACTGTAAAGAAATATTATAACTGGTTCTAACTTTAAATAATGGATTGAATTGATATCTGAAAATATACAGAAAATCTTACATTGATATACAATCCTTCATTCCAACCAGTAATATATATAATGGTTATATCAGCATTATGGTTTTTCATGAAGAATGTGTGAGTTTTGCTTCAAAAGTGATTATGGAAATCGGAAATAATGTGTTTGGAAAGAAGTCTCATGAAAAGACCAGTCAAGAAACCTGGAGGAATACATGTGTTTTGAAGCAGAAAGTGATTGAAAGTGAAACAAATGCCTATAAATTTGTGAACTTGTGGATCAATATATATACTATGATGTGCGTAAACTGAAGAAATAGTAATGTACCACTGTTACATAAAAATGAACGTCAAAATACACATCATGTCCTCTCCCACAGGAATCTACTTGCATTGATGTTAAACTGGGTCAGTTATTGTAGAAATATTAGGATAATGCCGCAGTCTTGCTGGGCACAATCAGCAGCCACTTGTCAAAAGAAACTAACTTTATTTTTAGAACCACACATGCCAAACAAAACAGCCTCTCAGGAAAAAACCTTCAGAGCCCCAACTGCCACCACTGGCTTCCCAAAACCTCTCCCTCCCACAGGAGCCTCTCTCCGCCTCCCACAATACTCCTGCTCTTGAGGGCGATTGGCTGGGTCATGTGGGCGGAGTCAAAAAAGTCCCCCAATGAGCAGTTTTGTGGTCTGAAAGGGCAGGGAAACAGCCCATTGAGCATCACCGCAGAGGAGCCAATCAGCTAGGTGTTGCTGGGGCCGCTGTGAGCCAATCATCAGCCGGCAGCTGGAAGTTTGCTGGCAGCAGGAATTTTGCTGGGGCCCCTTCGGCTGTGGCTCTCAACATCTTCGCCTCTCTGTTTAAACAACACGCATGTGGCTTAGGGACCGTGCCTGCCTTAGGTTGTCCAATAGTACATATGGTCTTTACCCGTTAAGTTGGTACCATTGCAATTGGATCTTACCCGTCACTGACTACCCGTCCAGTATAGAGCCACACATGTTGAGAGGTCTTTGTACCAGCGGGGGTGGGTGAGGTTCTTTGCCTCACCTCTGTTGGCCCCCCAAATTTTAGCTGGACGATCATGACACGCAGAAGGGAGGAAGATACACCAAGCCAATTGATGGCTCCTTTTGGAAAAATTGTACCACCGATGACATCATCAGCAAATATACCCCAACACTACCACAAGTCGCTGCACCAACAGATAGTTCACAATGCATTTAGGTGAGTTCACAATGTGTCCAGGCAAGTTCTGCAAGCAGTACAGGGATGGCTATTGCAGAAGCTGTAGATTGGTATTATCTTTGATTTCACCTGCACTGGGATGAAGATAGGAACTCTGGCAATAATGTCTAAAGAAAAAAATTATGTAATATTCCAGAAGGCACTAAAACCAAAAAAAAAAAATATGTAACATTCCAGAAGGCACATCAAAAACCAAAGTGGCCCAAAAAGCAGTCATTGAGGATGAAGTCTCTCACTTTCCTCTGTAAGGTTCCTGACCTCCATAAAATGAGAATAGGGATTTATTGGGTCAAATGAGTTCTTCAAAACCCTGCAGAGTGTAGCCAATGGGTTATTGGGTTTTTTCATTACTCCAATTCACATCAAGAATCTATACTCCACAGACAGTAGGCCTCAAATTGGAGAAGCAGAGCAGTATTAAAGTCAGGGTTATGTGATCACTCATGGTTCACAGAATGGGTGTCCAGGCCACCCTGACTTTAGGCAAATGAGAGGAAAGGGAGATTATTTTGGACACTGTCTTGGGCTGTGCCCCTCAAGGAAACGTCAAGCCAGAGGTTATGATGAGTGTCTATATGGAAGAAGATGAGGGCCATTTGGGAGTGTTTTGGTTTTCATTGTGGTCATTTATGTGGCAGTAGGAAAAGATGACTGGGTCCACCAGGGCTTGAACTCTGGTGTGATTCCTCTTAGAGACTGAGTTCTGGAACTGACCTCAGAGAAGTATTGCCATGATTTGTGTTGGGATTTTAGGCGGCCACCCATGAAATTCGCCCTTTGAAACTGAGATCTAGGCCCGGGGTGGCTTTCCACAGAGCACTGGGAATCTCAGACAGAATATCATATGATGTTATTTTGAAATACTTGCCAGACATATTTGAGAGTCAAAACACACATGGACCTCACATTGTAGACCTCAATTGGCCTGGCTTCATGTGACTATTTGGCCACTCTTTGGAAAGCCTTGCCTGTGAGAGTTCTCCAGAACTTTCATTGAAATGAGCTTCCTCAACATTGAATGATTCCTGAAAGAATTGAAACCCACAATGCCTCCAACTTCATCCTTGTAAAATGGCTAGATAAATACCATAAAATTTTTGAAATTCGCATGATGAGGTGGCACTGGAGAACCTTTGATGTCCTGTTGCTGATCATTAGTGTACCAGACAGTGCCTTGATTGATTGGGTATAATGAAAGTGGTGTAGAACAGAGATGCCGGTTAGATGGAGACTGCGGAGTAGTTGGCCCAGAGTTGTGGTGTGCAGGTGTGTGATAAAATATTTATGGTGGTGCCATGTGGATCTGCCATTGACTTCCAAATGGCTTTTAGCTAACATGGTGCACCCAGCAGACCCTTATATGCAAAGACATCTTGTTATATGGAGAGGTTTCAGGGAAATGTTCAGAATCAGGTTGCTATGGTCAAGGGGGCAAGCTATGTGGGATAGAAGCCGGGTTAGTGAGTTCTCCTGGAGACTCTGACCCAGCACATGTCACAGAACTCCCTCCAACACTGTGTCCCAGTTGAACTCCTTGTATTTATTGAAGCAAATACCAAACTCCCAGTTCAGCACCAAGAAACACCATGAAAATTGGAGGATGACTAAATGGCTTCACAGTCCACATGGTTAGACACTTTGGCCCACTGGACTCTGTTTACCTACAAAGAGAGAATTCAGCACTGCTGCCTCAGGTTCATTGGAAAATAAGAAACCATGTTCTCCAAGTCACATAGATTCAGACCCAGCTTTGATGGTTTCACTACAAATGAAGACAAAGCTCCTGACAACAATATATATTTCAAGTGCCACACCTCAGAGGCAGATTCTCCAGAAGTCTTTTTTCCAGCAGAGCTCCATGGTTGTGGAGTGTTTACCCAATCCCTTACTTCTGGAAACTCCTCTACCTGCTCCCAGGTTGAGAACTCCTGAGAATTTTCCATTCCAGATATGTATTCACAGATTTTCTAACTCTTCTTCTCTAATTGTGTCTCACTTGGGGCAAAGGTAATGTCAAGGCATTGTTCTAGGTGAGAGTGGGAAGATTATTGTGTAGCACATATTTGCATACACATTGGATACATTATCCTATTTTCCATTTGCAATACTGAATTTCTGACACTAACCCATACCCTACTAGACTATGACTACTATCCTAAAATGATGGAGAAAAAGAAACCTAACAGAATAGAAATACAGGCCTTTTGTAGGAGGCATGGTGTATACTTGGATTTTCCTTTTCCTTTATCAAGGATATGTGTTATAAATCTAGTCAACTTTTCATTGTAATATTTCTCCATGAGTTTTCAAAGTTAACACATATGTAAATTCCTGTCTCCTTTTCTCTGTAGCCTCTTTAGAACATGTATATTTTTATGCATATATAGACTCCTACCTGGTAACACACGTAAATTCTTGTGATCTCACTAAATTTGGAATATACAAATTATGAGAATAGATCACTTCCCCTAAATACTGATGGAACTGAAAATTCAAACTATGGGTGAGCTTCCTAGTGAACAACATCATACATAAATCCATGTTCAGTAAAATGAATATTTTTAGATATGTGGATGATATATATTTCATGATAAATTTCGATTGGCATATATATTGCTACATTTTATTGTTGTGTGTGTGTGTGTGTGTATATATATATATATATATATATATATATATATATATATATACCAGATTTTCCAGATTTTCCAAAATATGAAATATATGTGTCTTATTATAGACTCCCTAAATTCATTCAAGTTCATGTATGCGATTTAAAATCAACATTTTACATGATTATCATCAGTCTGGCTGGGCACAATTCAGGAGCCAATTGTCAAAAGAAACAAACTTTATTTTTAGAACCACACAAGCCAAACAAAACAGCTTCTCAGGAAAAACCCTCAGAGCCCAACTGCCACCACAGTCTTCCCACAAGCCTCTCCCTCAACCACAAGCCTCCTCCTTTTGAGGCCAATTGGCTGGGTCACATGGGCGGAGCCAAAAAAGTCCACCAATGAGCAGCTCCGTTGTCTGAAAGGGCAGGGAAACATCCCATTGAGCATCACCACAGAGGAGCCAATCAGCTAGATGTTGCTGGGGCCGCTGTGGAGCCAATCATCAGCCGGCAGCTGGAAGTTTGCTGGCAGCTGGAGGTTTCCTGGGGCCCCTTTGGCTGTGGCTCTCAACATCTCCCCCTCTCTGTTTAAACAACGAGCATGTGGCTTAGGGACCATGCCTGCCTTAGGTTGTGCAGTAGTACATATGGTATTTACTGGAGACCCTTGGCTGTGGCTATCAACAGGATTTGTATGTACCATTCACTGAAGTTAGTTTTCAGTACTAGGAAACAAATATGTATTTCAGGTGGATAAATATTTCTGAGAAAAATCTTGTGAAAAGTTGATTATAAATCCACATACTTGAACATAAATGAATTTACGGAGTGTAAATAAGATACATATATTTCATATTTTGAAAAATCTGGAGAGAGAGTGTGTGTGTGTGTGTGTGTGTGTGTGTATACACACAGAGACACATACAGATATTAAAATGTAGCAACATATATGCAAATCTAAATTCACTATGAAATATACATCAATCACAGATCCAAAAATATTCAATTTTCTTAACAGGGATTTATGTATAATGTTTTTCTACTAGGAAGCTCACCCATTATTTGAATTATCAGTTCCAACAGCGTTTAGGAGGAGTGATGTCTTCTCACAAATTGTATCTCCCAAGTCAGTCACCTCACAAGAATGTAGGTGTGACACCAGGTAGGATTTGATATGTGCATATAAAAATACATGTGCTGAATAGGCTACAGACAAAGGGAGACAGGAATTCACATATTTGTTAACTTTAAAAACACATGGAGATCTATTTCAATTAAAAATAGACTGGATTTATAACACCTGACATTTATCATGCAAAAGGCAAGATCAATTATACACCATGCCTCCTCTGAACTGCTTGTATTTCAATTCTGTTTGTGTTACTTTTCTGCATGATATTAGAATTAGTAGTCAGAGTCTACTAGGGTATGGGTTCGTGTCAGGGATTCAGTATTTCGAATGGAAAATTGGAAAATGAATCCAATGTGTATGCAAATACGTGCTACACACAAAAAATTCCCACTTTCATTCAGAACAATGGCTTGAAATAACCACGCTCCATGTAAGAAACAATTAGAGGAGAAGAGTTAGAAAATCTGTGAATACATACGTAGAATGGAAAATGCTCAGTAGTTCACAACCTTTGAGGTGGAAGAGACGTTTCCAAACCTTAGGGACAGGGTAAAACTCCACAAACATGGATCTCTGCTGGCCTAAACACTTCTGGAGATACTGACAATGAGGTTGGGTACTTGAAATATATGTTGTTTTCAGAAGCTTTAGCTTCCTTTGTAGTGAGACCATCAAACTTGGGTCTGCATTTTTGTGACCTGGAGGACATGAGTTCTTATTGTCCAATGAACATGAGGCAGCAGTGCTGAATTCACTCTTTGTAACTAAACTGTGGCCAATGGGGGATAAGTGTCTCCCCGTCTGGACTTTGAAATCATTTGGTCATCCTCCACTTTTCGTGGTGTTTCTTGCTGCTGCAGTGGGTGTTTTGTATTTGGTTCATGACATACAAGGAGTTAAACTGGGACACAATGCTGGAGGGAGTCCTGTAACGTATGGTGTGTCAGGGTCTGCAGGAGAATGCACCAACCAGGCTTCTATCCCCCATTGCTTGCCCCCTTTACCATAGGAACTTGATTCTGAACATTGCCCTGAAAACTCTCCATGTAACATGATGCCTTTACATACAAAGTTCTGCTAGCTGCACCATGTCAGTCACAAGGCATTTGGAAGCCAATGTAAGATCCACATGACCCCACCACAGATGTATTGTCACACACCTGCACACAACTGCTCTCGGCCTGCCATAAATACTGCTCTGCTTCTCCAATTTGAGGCCTACTTACTGTCAGGTATAGATTCTTTATGTGATTTGGCATCATGAGACAACCCAAGCAGTTCTGCAGGACTTTGAAGAACTCATTTGATCCAAAGGATCCCTATTCTCACTTGATGGAGGTCAGGAACCAAACAGAAGAAGGCAAGAGACTTCATCCACAATGACAGATTTTTTGCCATTTTGGTTTTGGATGCACACATGGGATCTTCTTTAGATCTATCAGGAGCTGAGAATCTTAGCCACAGCCTCAAACAGGGCCTAGTGTCTGACTAAGACACATCCCTTTCCAGAGCAATTAAGCAAAGAGCCACAGGTGATGCCCATTCATTTCCATTTGAAAACTGTTTCTTCACGCTTCACAAAGGGGTGGCCTGAGGCAAAGACCTTCCTGACATTCAAGGCAACAGAAACATAGATAAGCAAATGGAGCCAAGCAGGGTTTCTCCACTGAGACTTTACTGGTCACACTGATATCTGAGTTTTCTGAGATGTTCCCATTCCCTTCAGCTATCAAGGACATGGCCATGTCACAGAGTTTGGAGGTGGTACATATCTTGGACAATAAACCAAGATACTATTCTGGAGAGTAGCCAGAATTCAGGAAGAAAACAGCAACTTAGGAAGTTAGTAGGTGTTTCCCATCCATAAGGCAAGCAACAGTCCATTAATCAATTGTGCAGGATGAATGCTGTGAAGCTTTCTACTAGACAGGACACCTCCATTGATGCATTCTCGTTTCTAATGTCTAAAACCACGGACACAGTGGCTACACAGACATAGAAACACTCGCCTTGTCTATAGACTTACTAGAAACAGTCGACTCCAAACCAAACCAACCACCTTTCCTACCTATTCTCAGAACATGAAACAAAACCGCAAACTCACACCCACAACCAAAAAGGCACCTCCTTCCCAAAAATAGGTCTTTAACTATCTGGAGTGTCCTCTGACTGGTGGGCCATACTATGTTCCACTCGAAATGGCCTGTCTGGTCTCAGATCTTGTCTCCTTGGCCAACTCTGTTATTCTGCGAGGAGCCTGCTGTTAGCCACAACCTGCTGTCTCAAGAAAGGCCCCTCTTCAGAGCTCTACTGGCATTTGGCCATCCTCACATCAGTAGGTACCAAGAAGGCCTGACTCTGTACTTGGTAAATCCAAACAAGTGAGCCCACTGGGACTGGGACTGGGACTGGCTCTTGGTGCCTGGCTTCTTGCATCCCAATTTCAGAGAGTTCCATCACCAAGGAAATGAGGTATGTCACTTTCTTTGCAACTGAATGAGGTCACTGCCTTGGCAACAACTTTGTCCTAAGACTTGCTTCCAATGGTTCCATGAGTTGGAGGGTGCCCCTACTTCCTGTGACAATTTGACTAGTTAGAATGGTATATCAAAATAGACACCATGGAACAGCTCTACACGCAGGCCTGGTTAGGTTCATCTTCTCTACATTAAGAAGAGAGAGTCTGATGCATACACATCCCTTCATCCTGTCCAGGTTGTTTGCCATGGAAGATGGCTTTTGCTCATGCAGGTCCTTCATAGCTGCCTACATCTTCTCCAGGGATCATTTCTGCATCGAACTTTGAGGTTCTCAGCAGTTGGAAGATAACCTACATCCCTAATTGAAAGAATAGCCCTGTCCCTGCTCTTTTGTAATGTTAGATTGAGGCAACAGTGTATGGTTAGGGTTAATAACACGTTCGATTTGGGTTAGGAATCATTCTGCGGGATGAATAAGGTTATTGGGAACCTGCAATATATAGAAATATAGTGGTTAAATATAAGTATGAAAACAGAAATCTAGGTAAGATTTGAAGCTCAGAAGTGCATTTGGCAATAGATTGGGACACGTAGCTTTGAATTATGTCCTGCATACATGTTTCAGAAAAATCGATATACAATGGCATAGGACCTTGTACCTCAGATGATTGAATGCAGTAGAGTACATCCACTCAAAAAGGGATAGTCGATAGGATCAGGAAGATAGTCAGTATGTTTCGGAAGAAGATAGAGTATAGGATTTGGACCAAAGTTCATTAGCAATAGGGTTTCGGTTAGAGAGTGAATGTCAATGTCAGCACATGTGAAGGGTCAGTCACAATGTTGAACTGGAAAAAATATGTAGGAAAGTAGATATCAATAGAGACATTAGGAAATCAGGCAAAGTATAAAGTGAGTGAAAAAACTAGACATTTCCAATAGTTTTGAGGTTGAATATATAATCTTAGGAAGAAACAAAAATGTGGTCACCAATAGGATTGACATTTGAGAGCATTAGGCAACCTGGATATGGATGTTTTTAGTAATCCATGTTCAGTTTCCATTTAGGCTTTGGTACAATCATACGTGTGACTTTTGCATTTTGTGTCCAGAATATTACTATGATAACATGCATATGTAGATCAGGTGACATGAGTATTTCTTCCACCATTTCTGGGAGCAATATTTAGAAGACTAATAAATTAGTATTGGGGGTACTAAGAGGTGTGCCCTGTGTCTATGAATATAGAGATAATGCATGAATAGACAATATAGTGAATAAATAATATAACTGGTTCCACTTTAAATAATGGAATAAACTGATATAAAAGAATATATAAAAAATACTATATTGTTATAAAATCATTCATTCCAACCAGTTATACATCTAGTGGTGATATTATAGTTATGGTTTATCATGAAGTGAGTGTCAGTTTTGCTTCAAAAGTGATAAAAAAATCAAAAATAATATATTTCGAAAGAAGTCTCATTATAAGACCAGTCAAGAAACCTGGAAGAATCCATGTGTTCTGAAGCAGGAAGTGATTGAAAGTGAAACAAATGCCTATAAGTTTGCTAACTTGTGGATGAAATATATATCCTATGATGTGCATAAATTGAAGAAATAGTAATGTACCAGTGTTGAATTAAAATGAATTTCAAAATACACATCATGTCACATAGGAATGTACTTGCATTGATGTTAAACTGGGTCAGTTACTGTAGAATTATTAGTATTTGTATGCAACATTAACTGAAGTTAGTTTTCAGTACTGGAAACAATATGTATTTCAGGTGGATGAATATTTCTGAGAATGATCTTGTGAAAAGTTGATTATAAATCCATATACATGAACATGAATGAATTTAGGGAGTGTATATAAGACACATATATTTCATATTTTGAAAAATCTGGAGAGTGTATGTATATTTATATATATATATATATATATATATATATATATATATATATATATATATACAAAAAAACACACACAGACAATAAATTAGCAATCAAATTTATCATGAAATATATATCCTCCACAGATGCAAAATTATTTCTTTTAGAACATGTATTTATGTATAATGTTGTTCTTCTAGGAAACACACCCCTATGTTAAATTTTCAGTTCCAACAGAGTTTAACAGGAGTGATCACTTCTCACAAATTGTATTTGCCAAATTAGCCACCTCACAAAATGTAGGTGTGATACCAGGTAGTGTTCTATATGTGCATTTAAAAATACATGTGCTGAATAGGCTACAGAGAAAGGGAGATAGGTATTCACATATTTGTTAACATTAAAAATACATGGAGAACTATTTCAATTAAAAATTGACTAGATTTATAACACCTACAATTAATCATGCAAAAAACAAGTCCAACTATACACTATGATTCCTCTGAACTGCTTTTATTCCTATTCTGTTTGTGTTATTTTTCTCCATCATATTAGGAGTAGTAGTCAGAGTCTATTAGGGTATGCGTTAGTGTCAAGGATTCAGTATTTCGAATGGAAATATGGAAAATGACTCTAATTGGTATGCAAATATGTGCTACACAAAAATGTTCACACTCTCATCCAGAAGATTGCCTTGACATTACCTTAGTTCCAAGTAAGATACAATTAGAGGAGAAAAGTTAGAAAATCTGTAAATACATATCAGGAATAAAAAATGCTCAGGAGTTCACAAACTTGTAGGTGGTAGAGGAGTTTCCAAAAGTAAAGGACAGGGTAAACACTCCACAAACATTGAGCTCTGCTTGTGTAAAGACTTCTTGAGAAACTCTCTGAGGTTGGGCTCTTAAAATACATGTTGTTGTCAGGAGCTTTAGCTTCCTTTGTTGTGTGACCATCAAATCTGGGTGTGCAAATATGTGACCTGAAGGACATTGTTTCTAATTTTCCAATGAAAATGAGGCAGCAGTGCTGAATACTCTTTTTGTAGTTAAACTATGGCCACTGGGGTGTAAGTGTCTCCCCGGGTTGACTGTGAAGCCATTTGGTCATGCTCCAATTTTCGTGGTGTTACTCCTTGGTGCACTGGGAGTTTGGTATTTGCTTCATGAAATACAAGGAGTTCAACTGGGACACAGTGCTGGAGGGAGTTCTGTCACGTGTGGAGGGACACAGTCTGCATGAGAATGCACCAACCAGGATTCTGTCCCACATAGGTTGCCCCTTTGTCCATAGCAACCTGATTCTGAACATTGCCCAGAAACCTATCCATATAACAAGATGCCTTTACATATAAGGGTCTGCTGGCTGTACTCTGTCAGTCACAAGGCAATTGGAAGCCAATGGCAGATCCACATGCCCCAACACACATGTTTTATCACACACCTTCACACCTATGCTCTAGTCACACTAATGAACAGGCTCCAACATACTGGCATCACTGTTCTACACAATTTTCATGAAACCCAGTCAGTCAAGGCACAGTGAGATACACTCATGATCAGCAACAGGACATCCAAAAGTTTTCCAGTGCCACCTGGTTATGGGAATTTCAAAAGTTTCATGGTATTAATCAAGCCATTTTTTGAGGATAAAGTTGGAGGCTCTGTGGGTTTCAATTCATTCAGGAACCATTAAATGTTGAAGAAGCTCATTTCAATGAAAGATCTTGAGAACACTCACAGGCAAGTCTTCCCAAAGAGTGGCCAAAAGGTCACATGAAGTCAGGCCCATTGAGGTCTACAATGTGAGGTCCATGTGTGTTTTGACTCTCAACTGTGGCTTTAAAGAATTTCAGAATAAAATCATGTGATATCCAGGCTGAGATTCCCAGTGCTCTGGGCAAAGCCACCCTGCACCTAGATCTCCCTGCACCACAATTAATACCTGAGATCTAGGTTGCATGGCCTAGTAAAATCCAAACACAATTCATGACAATACTTCTCTGATGTCACTTCCAGAATTCAGTCTCTAAGGAGAATCATACCAGAGTTCAAGCCCAGGTGGACCCAGTCATCTGTTCCAAGCGCCAAACAAATTACCACAATTCAAAACAAAATGCTCCCACATGCCCCTTATCTTCTTCAATTTGAGGCCAAATGACTGTGGGGTTTAGATTCTTTATGTAAATTGGATTCATGTGAAAACCCAAGCACCTATGGGCTAAACTCTGCAGGGCTTTAAAGAACTCATTTGACCCAAAGGATCCCTATTTTCACTTGATGGATGTCAGGGCCATTAGAGAGGAAGGTGAGAGTCTTCATCCACAATAACTGCTCTTTTGGCCATTTTGGTTTTGGATGCACCCATGGGATCTTTCTTTAGATCCATCAGGTGCTGAGAATCTAAGCCACAGCCTCACACAGGGCCAAGAGGCTGATTCAGACACATCTCTTTCCAAAGCAATTAAGCAAAGAGCAAAACACACACAGACATTATAAAGTGGCAATATATATGCCAATTGAAATTCATGATGAAATATACATCGTCCACAGATCCAAAAATATTAATTTTACTGAACATGGATTTATGAATAATGTTGTTCAACTAGAAAGGTTACCCTTAGGCTGAATTTTATGATCCAATAGCGTTTAGGAGGAGTGATCTCTTGTCATAATTTGTATCTGCCATGTCAGCCACCTCACAAGAATGTATATGTGATACCAGGTAGGATTCAATATGTTTATATAAAAATACATGTGATGAATAGGCTACAGAGAAAAGGATACAGGAATTCACATATTTATTAACTTTAAAAACACAAGGAGAACTATTTCAATTAAAAATTAACTAGATTTATAACACCTACCCTACATAATGCAAAAGGCAAGTCCAACTATACACCATGCCTCTTCTGAACTGCTTGTATTTCTATTGTGTTTGTATGCACTGTGGGTTTCAAGAACCATTAAATGTTGAGGAAGCTCATTTCAATGAAACTCTGGAGAACTCTCATAGGCAAGGCTTCCCAAAGAGTGACCAAAAGGTTAGATATAGCCAGGCCCATTGAGGTCTACAATGTGAGGTCCATGTGTGTTTTGACTCTCAACTATGGCTACCAAGTCTTTAAGAATAAAATCATGGGATATCTTTGCTGAAATTCCCAGTGCTCTGTGGAAAGCCACCCTCGGCCTTGGTCTTAGTTTCCAAGGGCGACTCTCATGCTTGACCTCTTAAAATATCACCACAATTCATGGCAATACTTCTTTGAGTTCAGTTCCAGAAGTCAGTCTCTAAGGGGAATCACACAAGAATTCAAGCCCAGGTGGACCCAGTCATCTCTTCCAACTGTCAGACAAATGACCACAATTAATACCAAAACACTCTCACATGGCCCTCCTCTTCTTCTATAAAGGCACTCATCATAACATCTGGCTCGAGGTTTCCATGAGGGGCACAGCCCAAGACAGTGTCCCAAATAAGCTCCCTTGCCACTCATTTGCCTAAATTCAGGGTGGCTTGGACACCCTTCTTGTGCACCAGGAGTGATCTGAAAGGGTAAAATAAATTGAAATTAAAGTGTAAAAGTTGAAGTGTAAAAGACCGGGTTTTGTAAAGTTTCTAAGCTGCAAGGCCTGAGTTAAAATGTAAATGACCAGGTATTGTTAAGTTCCTATGCTACATGCAAAACCTGAAATTCCTGTAGCTTGTAGTACAATTCTGGACTGCCCAGTAAATATTCCCCCTGACCGCCTGGTTGTTTAATAACCTAGGACCCTGTGTGGCCTGGCACATAGGCATCGCAAGGCCTAAACCAATCTGTTTGAATGTGTACCTCGCTTTAGAACTCACCTGTCACTCCCGCCTGACCTGGTCCTGCCAATGAATGAACTAATCATGTTTAGGAATTGTTGTTTGATTTTTCTGCGGTGTATGTTGATTTCTTAAAGGAGACTGTGATATATGTAAAGTCCCGCCCTCCCCAAAAAGTGTCCTTAAGCACTGCTCAACCCCTGCTCGGGGCTCTGGGCTGCTCTCCCTTCTTGAGTGAGCACGTAGCCCCAGCATGCTGGATTGGATCCTCAATGAACGCCTTTTTCTGTTGCATGAGCCGCGTTCTCTTGGTGGTCTCTTCCTCCGACGTTCACCGGACCCTTACATTTGGTGCGTTGGCCAGGAATCACGCAGCATAGGACAAGGACACACCAACAGACCCCTCTGGAGGTAAGTAAGGCGCTTCTTTTCATTTTTCCTTGTGATAACTCAGAGCTTTTTGTTCAGGTTCCATTTTTCCGTTTTTGGTTTGGGTTGGCAGAGTGGCTTCCAGCGGAGAATGTAAGTTCCCCCTGTCAGTGGTGGACAAACGTGTCCTAAAGCCACAGGCCATGTCCTTGCAAGGGATGCCTTGGAGGACTCGGGGAGTGACGGATGTGCTCTCATTAGGTGAGGAGGGACGAATGAGCCCACATTAGGTGACTCTGCTGGCAACCCATCATATCTTGCTGACTACTTTTTTCTCTCAGTTTGAATTCACTGTCTGTCTTTGTGGTCTAACCCATCAGGTTTTGACAGTTACTAGGTTCTAATCTTTACTTCTGAACTCGTATTAAATGTTAACTGTGTGTACATGTTTGTGTCACGTTTGTATTGTCCTTGTCTCTGTTTGAGAAACTCTCATTATGGGACAAAGCCATTCCATGCCTCTTTCCTTGAAGCCATTCCTGGTCCCTGCCTCCAATCCGACCCCTTCACCCAGGATCCTATCACTCAAACCTTCTACTCCTCCCCCTCTTCCCTCCATTCTCTCTGAGTCACAAGATTGTAGATCTTGGGGTTGTGAACAAACGGGAGCTGCATGATGGTCTTTGTGTGTCATTTTATCTGTGTTTCTGTTAAATGTGATGGCATTGTTTGGTCCGATGCAGAGTCCCGAGTTCCAACCTGCATTACATATGTGGAAGTTACTTTAGCTAAATTTTAAACTAATGCTTCTCCTGTGAGGGACCAAAAGTCAATAGAACCGCCAGTTTTTCTGTTCTCACCTTTTCACCTCTCTTAGCTGTGCTTTAAAGAACTTTGATAAACTTTACTCCCCTTTGTTAAGCAACATTACGGAAGCAGTGATTTCTTTTCTTCCCGTAGTTGGATTGAGCATGCCCACTGCAGAGGGAAATGTCTGGGGTCTAAGAACTTTGATATCTCGCTTAAACTTTTCTCAAAACCCTGTTCTCATTATTAAATTGGCATTAATTGGCTTTGGGATGGGAACCAAGCCTTCAGTCATAAATTTTGACACCCCAGAGGGGACTTTAAATAAACCCCACTCTGCCCTCTTGGGGAAGCCTAGCACTCAAAACAACTGAAGCAGAGAATGAAATTTTTGGGAGCTGACTACTGCAAAGTTGGGAGACATAGAATATGCCTGGTGCCTGGGGTCAAAGCAAACCAGAGGAACTAATCCTGTAAGTAAATGGTGAGGCTAAGGGACTCCCAGCAGCTGCCAGATCCATTTTGCTGTGGGGAACTCCCTTATTCCTTACGTGCACTTTAAGGATTTCTCCACCTCTGTTTACTTAACAAAAGGGACAATGAATGCATTAATATGTTGATATTATAGATTGTTTCTTGGGGATGATCTAGGGTGAATGTGTATCTAGAAATGATTTTTTTTATTTTAACCATCTGGTATCTAAATGGGTTTCTAAAGCATTGCACTATCTTACAGTTAAAAGTTGGGTTTAAACAATTGTTTAGTTTGATTTCAGGTAGTTCATGCTAGGAAACTTAAATACTTAGGGTAAAAAAAAAATAAAGAGTTTTAATTTTGAACTAGACAGCCTGAAAAAATTTCACTAGATATATCAGTGCATTAACTTGGGAAGAGATAATAAATTATGATATGGTATCTATATCCATCAGTGTGTAAGATTTTAAAAAATGGTACTAAATTAAAACGTTGGTCTGGCTTATTGAAATGACATTAATTAGCAACAGTCTTGGAAATTTTTAAAGCTTAATTTCGGATACACATGGTAGCATGTGGTTCTTTTTAAAAAATTTTCAGCCAATTTAATTTAACTTAATACTATTAGAAACTTCATAACAAAGAAAGGGGCTTAATGATCCTATAGAAACTTCTTCTGATGGTGGCATTAATATTATCAAAAAATGATCCTGTTTTCAGTTTTGTATGAGCAAGTTTTTCTAGTGTAGAAAAATCTAAAGAAATAAAATTTTGAGAATTACATCTTAAACTTGCATCAAAATTTTCAACATCCAAACCTGGAAATTATGACTTATAGATAAATGCCTTAGGCGTGAGGTTTCTTCTCAGAATTCCAGTCTTTCCAGTTTTCCAGACCTCAGCCAGGACTTACTTTGATATGCAAATAAAAGAAGCCTGCAGCACTCAGCAGGAGACAGATAAAAAGAGTAAATGTGTCTTTTTACCTGAACTCAAACTAGACCTAACCAAAAAAGTATATAATATGGTATTTACTAATTACTGGCCAGTCATCATTTTTAGGACTTTTGCTTTTCTTAGATTCTGTAATTTTTTTTTTTGAGCTCATGATCTTGATTCTGCTGATGGGTTAATGTTTTCTGATCAGTTCTATTTTTGATCGACTCTGGAGTTTTCAGCATTGCAATGGAGATTTCACCTGAAAAAAGCTACAAGGCCTTTACTATTGTGTTATGTGTTACATTTGTGTTACGTGTTGTATGTTGGTATGTCTGTATGTGTGTATGTCCATATATCATGCAGGGATATGACAATTGACAGATGAGGAGCGCTCATGAAAAATTTAAAAATGTATCCAAATGTCTTTGATTCACGTGATTCATATGTTTTAATTCAAATTGGGTAAACAGATAAAAATAAAGATGTCTTTAAAATTAGGCCAATAAGTTTTCTAGGTTTTCAAAAAGGCCCTAATAAAATGTAGATGTCTATAAAATAATCTGCTTAAATTCAGAAATTGAAAAGCATTGTATTGAAATGTGAACAGAAAGAGGTTAGTAGATGGAAAAGAGAAACTAAAAGGTTCTAGATATAGATATAATAGAGGAAAAACGTGTTTCTGGATAAGAGAGTCTATATGATTAAGTAATTAAAAGGGTTTAAGTAAATAATAAAAAAAGGTGTGTGTAACTTGGTTATATGTGTAAGTTTTGAGCAAGTAATCTTAAAAAATTAAACAGCTGGTAAAACAAGTACTGTTTTTATAAAATTGTGCCATGTTATTTCTTTAAAATCTAAACTTGTTTAATACAAAAACATCAATGTAATTGTGGTGTTAATGTGTTCATATCTTCCAGGTATACAAGTCTGTAAGGTAGAAGCTTGCAAAGACCATTGTATCAAGCTGGTGTTCTAAGGTTGTATGGTAATTCTAGGCTTAAAAGAAAAACATGTTGGAGTGTTGGAGATTTATGTATATCATTTGTGTTCTATAATTGGACTTGTTATCAATAAGATATGTACAGTTCCATGTTACTTTTTACACTGAGATACAATCTAAAAGTATTTTTAACTTAATGAGAGCCAAATCTGTGAAGGTTTTATTGTAAACTCAAAGGTAATGCCCATTCATTTCCATGTGAAAACTGTTTTCTTCAGGCTTCACAAAGGGGTGGCCTGAGACAAAGACTTTCCTGATATTCAGGGCAACATAACAATAGGTAATCAAAAGGCCCAAAGCAGGGTTTCTCCACTGAGACTTTACTGGCTACACTGATATCTGAGTTTTCTGAGATGCTTGCCATTCCCTTCAGCTACCAGTACATGGCCATGTCACAGAGCTTGGAAGTGGTACATATATTTGACACAAAATCATGAGCCTATTCTGGAGAGTGGCCAGAATTCAGGAAGAAAACAGGAACGTAGGAAGATAGTTGGTGTTGCCCATTGATAAGGCAAGCCACACTCCATTCATAAATTGTGCCGGATGAATGCTGGGAAGTTTTCTCCTTGAGAGGATACACCCATTGAGGCATTATCTTTTCTAATGTCTACAACCACGAAAACAGTGGGATACACAGACCTAAAAACACTCGCCTTGTCAAAGGACTAACTAGAAACAATCCACTCCAAACCAAACACACCCCCTTTCCTAACTATTCTCAGAACAAAAGAAAAAACCACAAACCCACACCCACAACCACAAAGGCACCTCCTTCCCCCAAGTGGGTCTGGAACTATCCAGAGTGTCCTCTGACTGGAGGGCCATACTATGTTCCCCAGAAATGGTCTGTCCTGTCTCAGATCTGGACTCCTTGGTCAACTCTGTGAAGTTGTCAGGAGCCAGCAGTGAGCCTCTATCTGTTTTCTCCGGAAGGGCCCCTCTTCAGAATTTTTCTGGAATTTGGCCATTCTCACATAAGTAGGTACCACAAAAGACTGACTCTGTCCTTGGAAAATCCAAACAAGTAAGAACACTGGAACTGGTGCTGGGACTGGGCCTGGGTGCCTAGATTCCTGGAACCCAAATTTGGAGAGTTCCATCAACAAGGATGTGAGGTGAGGTCACTTCCTTTAGTAACTGAGTGAGGTCACTGCCTTGGCAACCAACTTGTCCTAACATTTGCTTCCTAAGGTCTCATAACATGGAGGATGTCCCTACTTCCTGTGACACTTTCACAAGTTAGAATGGTAAAGAAACAATAGTCACCTCTGAACAGCTCTCCACACAGGCCTCTCCTCTACATTAAGAAGAGAGAATCTGATTCAGACACAACCCTTCATCCTGACCAGGCTGTTTGCCATGGAAGATGCCTTTTGCTCTCTCAGATCCTTCATAGCTGCCTACATCTTCTCCAGGGTTCATTTCTGCATGGAACTTTGAAGTTTTCAGCAGGTGGAAGATCCCCTGCATTCCTGTATTGTAAGACCAAATCTTTCCCTGCTTTTCTGAACACTTAGATTGAGGGAACAGTGTATGGTTAGGGTTAACAATATGTTCAATTAAAACCAAAATACTCCCACATGGCCCTCATATTCTTCCATGTAGACATTCATCATAACCTCTGGCTGGAGGTTTCCATAAGGGGCGCAGCCCAAGACAGTGTCCAAAATAAGTTCCCTTGCCCCTCATTTTCCTAAAGTCAGGGTTTCCTGGACACCCTTCCTGTAAACCAGGATTGATCAAATAGGCCTGCCAGTAATACTGCTCTGTTTCTTCATTTTGAAGCCTACTGACTGTGAGGTATAGATTCTTTATGTGATTTGGAGTCATGTGAGAACCCAAGCACTGCTGCAGGGCTTTGAAGAACTCATTTGTCTCAAAGGATCCCTATACTTACTTAATGGAGGTCAGGAACCTAACAGAGGAAGCAAGAGACTTCATCCACAATGACTGATCTTTTTGCCATTTTGGTTTTGGATGCACACATGGGATTTTTCTTTAGATCCATCAGGTGCTGATAATCAAAGCCACAGCCTCTCTCAGAGCCGAAAGGATGATTCAGACACATCCCTTTCCAAAGCAATTAAGCAAAGAGCCACAGGTGATGCTCACTCATTTCCAATTGAAAGCACTTTTCTTCAGGCTTCACAAACTGGTGGCCTGAGGAAAAGACCTTCCTGACATTCAGGTCAACAGAACAGTAGGTAAGCAAAAGGCACAAAGCAGGGTTTCTCTACTGAGACTTTACTGGTCACACTGATATCCGAGTTTTCAGAGATGCTCCCAATTCCCTTCATCTATCCAGTACATGGCCATGTCACAGAACTCGACGGAGGTCCATATTTTGGACAAAAAAACATGAGCCTATTCTGGAGAGTGGCCAGAATTCAGGAAGAAAACAGGAACTAAGGAAAGAAGTAGGTGTTGTCTACAACCACGAAAACAGTGGGATACACAGACCTAAAAACACTCGCCTTGTCAAATGACTTACTAAAAACAGTCCACTCCAAACCAAACATACTGCCTTTCCTACCTATTCTCAGAACATGATAAAAAAACACAAATTCACACCCACACCCACAAAGGCACCTCCTTCCCCCAAGTAGGTCTGTGACTATCCAGAGTGTCCTCAGACTGATGGGCCTTACTCTGCTCCCTCGAAATGGACTGTCCTGTCTCAGATCAGGTCTCCTTTACCAACTCTGTAAAGTTTTCAGCATCAATCAGTGAGTCACTACCTGCTTTCTCAGGAAAGGCCCCTCTTCAGAGCTTTCCTGGCATTTAGCCATCCACACATCAGTATGTACCAAAAAGACTGACTCTGTCCTTGGTAAATCCAAACAAGTGAACCCACTGGGACTGGGACTGGGACTGGCTCTGAGTGCCTGGCTTCCTGGATCCCAAGTTCAGAGAGTTCCATCACCAAGGAAGTGAGGTAGGTCACTTCCTTCAGGAACTGAATGAGGTCACTACCTTGGTAACCACTTTATCCTAACATTTGCTTCCAAGGGTCCCATGAGAGAGAGGCTTCCCCTACTTCCTGTGTCACATTCACAAGATAGAATGGTATATCAACCATAGGCACATGTTAACAGCTCTCCACACAGACCTGGTTTGGTCCATCTTCTCTACTTTAAGAAAAGAGAGGCTTATTCAGACACATCGCTTCATCCTGACCAGGTATTTTACCAAGGAAGATTACTGTTGCTCTCTCAGGTCCTTCATAGCTGCCTACATCTTCTTCAGGGTTTATTTCTGCATGGAACTTGAGGTTCTCAACAGGTGGAAGATCCCCTACCTACCTGTATTATAACACCAACTCTGTCCCTGGTCTTTGTAAAGTTAAATTGAGGGAACAGTGCATGGTTAGGGTTAATAACATGTTCAATTTGGGTTAGGAATCATTCTGCGAGATGAATAATGGTATTGGGGACCTCCGATATTTACAAGCATATATAGGTGTAATATAAGTATGAATACAGAAATCTAGGAAAGATTTGAAACCCAGATGAACACTGGGCCCTTGATTGGGATACTTAGCTTTGAATTATTTCCGCAAAGTTGTCTCAAATAAATCGTTATACAATGGCATAGGACCTTGTACCTTGGATGACTGAATGAGGAAGAGATCCTCCAGACAAAAAGGGATAGTTCCAAAAGTTATTTAGATATAGGGTTTTGGTTAGAGAGTGAATGCAAATGTCAGCATATGTGAAGAGTCAGTCACAGTGATGAACTGGGGAAAATGTGTAGGAAAGCAGATATCAATAGAGACATTAGGAAATCAGGGAAAGTACAAAGTGAGTAATAGGATAAGACGTTTTTAACAGGGTTGAGTTTGAATATATAATCTTAGGAAGAAACAAATATGTAGTCACCAATAGGAATGATATTTGAGATCATTAGTTAATCAGGACATGGATGTTGTTAGTAATACATGCTCACATTAAATTTAGGCTTTGGTACAATCATAAGGGTGTCCGTTGCATTTTTTGTCAGGAATATTACTGTGATGAAATGTAAATGTATATCAGGTGACTACAGTATTTCTTCAAACATTTCTGAAAGCAACATTTTAAGACTTATAAATTAGTATTGGGGACACAAGTACGTGTACCCTGTGCCTATGATTATAAAGATGATGCCTTAATAGACCATACTGTAAATAAATAATATAACTTGATCAAACTTTAAATAATGGATTGAATTGATATCTGAAAATATATAGGAAATCTTATATTGATATACATAAGTTCATTCTAACCAGTTATACATCTAATGGTAATTTTAGCATTATGGTTTATCATGAAGAGTGTGGGAGTTTTGCTTCAAAAATGATTATGGAAATCGAAAATAATGTGTTTTTAAAGAATCTCATGAAAAGTACAGTCAAGAAACATGGAGGAATACATATATTCTGAAGCAGGAAGTAATTGCAAGTGAACCAAATGCGTACAGATTTGTTAACTTGTGGATGAAAAGCATTATCTCATAATGTCCATAAACTGAAGAAATAGTAATGTACCAGTGTTGAATAAAAATGAACTTCAAAATACACATCATGTCCCATAGGATTTTACTTGCATTGATGTTAAACTGGGTCAGTTACTGTACAAATATTAGGATTTGTAAGCACCTTTCACCGAAGTTAGTTTTCAGTACTGGGAAATAAATATGTATTTCATGTGGATGAATATTTCTGAGAATAATTTTGTGAAAATTTGATTATAAATCCACATATAGGAATATGAGTTAAATTAGTGAGTGTAAAATAAGACACATATATTTCATATTTTGAATAATCTGGAGAAAAAAAAAAAAAAAAAAATATATATATATATATATATATATATATATATATATATATATATATATATATATATATAAAGATACAAACACAGACATTAAAATGTAGTAATATGTATGCCAATCAAAATTCATCATGAAATATATATCATCCTCATATCCAAAACTATTCTTTTTACTGAGCATGGATTTATGTATAATGCTGTTCATCTAGGAAATTCACCCATATGTTGAATTTTCAGTTCCATCAGTATTTAGGGGGAGTGATCTCTTCTCACAATTTGTATCTTCCTAAAACAGCAAGCTCACAAGAATGTACGTGTGATACCAGGTAGGATACTAAATATGCATAATAAATTTCATGAGATGAATAGGGTACAGAGAAAGGGAGACAGAAATGTACATATGTGTTAACTTTAAAAACTCATGGAGAAGTATTACAATGAAAAGTTGACTAGATTTATAACACATTCACTTGATAGAGCAGAAGGCAAGTCCTAGTATACACCATGCCTCCTATGAACGGCCTGTATTTCTATTCTGTTAGGTTTCTTTTTCTACATCATATTAAGATTAGTAGTCAGAGTCTAGTAGGGTATGGGTTAGTGACAGGGATTCAGTATTTCTAATGGAAAATAGAAAAATGAATCTAATGTGTATGCAAATATTTGCTAGACAAAAATCTTCCCACTGTCCTCCAAAACAATGCCTTGATATTTCCTTCGCCACAAGTAATACACAATTAGTGGAGAAGAGTTTGAAAGTCTGTGAATATATATCTGGAAAAGAAAATGCTCAGGAGTTCACAACCTTGGAGGTGGTAGTGGAATTTCCAAAAGTAAGGTACAGGGTAAACACTCCACAAACATGGAACTCTGGTGGCCTAATGAGTTGTTGAGAAAATGCCTCTGAGTTTGGGCCCTTGAAAAATTTGTTGTTGTCAGGAGCTTTAGCTTCCTTTGTATTGAGACCATCAAACCTGGGTTGGCATCTATGTGACCTGGATGACATGGTTCCTTATATGCTATTGAACATGAGGAAGAAGTTCTGAATTTTCCCTTTGTTAGTAAACTGAGGACACTGGGGTCTAAGTGTCTAACCATGTGATCTGTGAAGCCATTTGGTCATACTCCACTTTTCGTGGTGTTTCTTACTGCTGCACTGGGAGTTTGGTATTGGCTTCACGTAATACAAGGAGAAAAACTGGGACACAGTGCTAGAGGGAGTACTCTCACGTGTAGTGGATGAGGGTCTGCAGGAGAATGCACCAACCAGGCTTCTATCCCAAAAAGCTTGCACCCATGTCCATAGCAACCTGATTCTGAACATTGCCCTGAAACCTCTCCATATAACAAGGTCCCTTTACTTGTAAGGTTCTGCTGGCTGCACCATGTCAGTCACAAATCATTTGGAAACCAATGGCAGAACCACGTGTCCCCACGACAGATGTTTTATCATACACCTGCCCACCACTGCTCTGGGCCCACTAGTCAGCAGGCTCCAACTTTCTGGCATCTCTGTTCTCACCATTTTCATGAAACCCAGTCAATCAATGCAATGTCTGGTACACTCGTGATCAGCAACAGATATCCAAAGGTTCTCCAGTGCCACCTGTTCATGGGAATTTAAAAAATTCATGGTATTTATATAGCCAATTTTCAAGGATGAATTTGGAGGCACTGTGGCTTTCAATTTATTCAGGAACCATGAAATGGTGAGGAAGATTATTTCAATTAAAGCTCAGGAGAACTCTCAGAGGCAAGGCTTCCCAAAGAGTGGCCAAAAGGTCACATTAAGCCAGGCCCATTGAGGTCTACAATTGAGGTCCATGTGTGTTTTGACTCTCAACAATGGCTGCCACGTCTTTCTGAATAAAGTCATGTGATATCCTGGCTGAGATTCCCAGTGCTCTTTGGAAAGCTATCCTGGGCCTAGATCTCAGTCTCCAAGGGCAACTCTCATGTGTGGCCTCCTAAAATCCCAACACAATTCATGTCAATACTTCTCTGAGTTCATTTCCAGAACTCAGTCTCTAAGGGGAATCACTCCAGAGTTCAAGCCCATGTGGACCCAGTCATCTCTTCCAACTACCACACAAATGACCACAATTAAACCAAAACACTCCCACATGGCCCTCATCTTCTTCAATATAAACTCTCATCATAACTTCTTGCTGGAGGTTTCCATGAGGGGCGCAGCCTAAGACAGTGTCCAAAATAAGCTCATTTGCCCCTTATTTGCCTAAATTCAGGGTGGCCTGGAAACCCTTCCTGTGAATCAGGTGTGATCAAATAGGCCTGCCATTAATACTGCTCTACTTCTCCAATTTGAGGCCTACTCTCTGTGGGGCATAGATTCTTTATGTGAATTGGGGTCATGAGAAAACCCAAGCACCTATGGGCTACCCTCTGCAGGGCTTTGAAGAACCCATTTCAGTGAGTCTAGGAATTGGACCAAAAGTTCTTTAGATATAGGGGTTTTGTTAGAGAGTGAATGTAAATGTCAGCATATTTCAAGAGTCAGTCACAGTGATGAACTGGGGAAAATGTGTAGGAAATCAGATATCAATAGAGACATTAGGAAATCAGGCAAAGTACAAAGTGAGTGATAGGATGAGACATTTTTAACAGGGTTCAGTTTCAATATTTAATCTTAGGAAGAAACAAATATGTACTCACCAATAGGAATGATATTTGAGATCATTAGTTAATCAGGACATGGATGTTGTTAGTAATACATGCTCACTTTCAATATAGGCTTTGGTACAATCATAAGTGTGTCCGTTGCATTTTGTGTCAGGAATATTACTGTGATGAAATGTATATATATATCAGGTGGCTAGAGTATTTCTTCCAATATTCTTAAAGCAATATTTTAAAGACTTATAAATTAGTATTTGGGATACAAATAGGTATACCATCGGTCTATGAATATAGAGATGATGCCTTAATAGACCATACTGTGAATAAATAATGTAACTGGTTCAAACTTTAAATAATGGATTGAATTGATATCTGAAAATATATAGGAAATCTTATATTGATATACATAAATTCATTCTAACCAGTTATACATCTAATGGTAATATTAGCATTATGGTTTATCATGAAGAGTGTCTGAGTTTTGCTTCAAAAATGATTATGGAAATCAAAAATAATGTGTTTGGAAAGAATCTCATTAAAAGAACAGTCAAGAAACATGGAGGAATACATGTGTTCTGAAGTAGGAAGTGATTGAAAGTGAACTAAATGCCTATAAATTTGTGAAATTGTGGATGAAAGAATATATCCTATTATGTCCATAAACTGCAGAAATAGTAATGTATCAGTGTTGAATAAAAATGAACTTCAAAATACACATCATGGTCCCATAGGTGTCTACTTGCATTGATGTGAAACTGGGTCAGTCACTGTGGAAATATTACGATTTGTATGCACCATTCACTGAATTTAGTTTTCAGTACTAGGAAATAAATATGTATTTAATGTGGATGAATATTTCTAAGAATTATTTTGTGAAAATTTGATTATAAATCCACATACACACACATGAGTAAATTTAGAAAGTGTATAATAAGACACATATATTTCATATTTTGGAAAATCTAAAGAGTAGATATCTATATCTAGATAGATAGATAGATAGATAGATAGATAGATAGATAGATAGATACTCACATACACAGACATTAAAATGTAGCAATATATATGCCATTTGAAAATCATAATAAAATAGATATCATCCACGTATCCAAAAATATTCATTTTACTGAACATTTATTTATGCATAATATTGTTCATCTAGGAAATTCACCCATAGGTTGAATTTCCAGTTCCATCAGTATTTAGAGGGAGTGATCTCTTCTCACAATTTGTATCTTCCAAAATAATCAAGCTCACAAGAATGTACATGTGATACCAGGTAGAATTCTAAAGATGCATTAAAAAATACATGTGATGAATAGGCTACAGAGAAAGGGAGACAGAAATTTACATATGTGTTAATTTTAAAAACTCATGGAGAAGTATTACAATGAAAAGTTGACTATATTTATAACACATACCGTTGATAAAGCCGAAGGCAAGTCCAAGTATACACCATGCCTCCTATGAAAGGCCTGTATTTCTATTCTGTTAAGTTTCTTTTTCTCCATCATATTTGGATTAGTAGTCAGAGTCCAGTAGGGTATGGGTTAGTGTCAGGGATTCAGTATTTCAAATGGAAAATATGAAAATGAATCTAATGTGTATGCAAATATGTGCTACACAAAAATCATCCCACTCTCATCCAGAACAATGCTTTGACATTACCTTCGCCCCATATAAGACACAATTAGTGGAGAAAAGTTAGAAAATCTGTGAATACATATGTGGAAAGAAAAATGCTCAGGAGTTCACAAACTTGTAGGAGGTAGAACGGGTTACAAAAAGGGAGAGGGTAAACACTCCACAAACATGGAGCTCTGCTGGCCCAATGACTTTTTGAGAAACTGCCTCTGAGGTCGGGCAGTTAAAATATATATTGTTGTCAGTAGTTTTAGCTTCCTTTGTAGTGAGACCATCAATTCTGGGTCTCCATCTATGTGACCTGGATGACATGGTTTTTTGTTTTCTAGTGAACATGAGGCAGCAGTGCTGAATTCTCTCTTTGTAGGTAAACTTTGGCCACTGGGGTCTAAGTATCTAACTGTGTTGTCTGTAGAGCCATTTGGTCATTATCCACTTTCGTGGTGTTTTTTACTGCTGCACTGTGAGTTTGGTATTGGCTTCACGAAATACAAGGAGTTCTACTGGGACACAGTGCTGGAGGATGTACTCTCACGTGTGGTGGGTTAGTAAAATGCACCAGTGAGGCTTCAATCCCACATAGCTTTTCAACTTGACAATAGCAACCTGATTCTGACCTTTGGCAGGAATCCTCTCCATGTAACAAGATGCCCTTACATAGAAGAGTCTGCTGGCTGTACCATGTCAGTCACAAGTCTTTCTAAGCCAATGGCAGATCCAAGTGGCCCCACCACAAATGTTTTTTTCACACACCTACACTCCTCTGCTCTAGGCCCACTAGTCTGCAGGCTCCAACTTTCTGGCATCTATGTTCTACACTTTTTTCATGAAACCCAGTCAATCAAGGCACTGTCTGGTACAATCATGATCAGGAACAGGACATTCAGAAGTTCTCCAGTGCAACCTGGTCATAGTAATTTCAAAAAATTCATGGTATTTATCTAGATATTTTTCAATAATGAAGTTGGAGGCACTGTGGGATTTAATTTATACAGGAACCATTAAAAGGTGAGGAATCTCATTTCAATGAAAGCTCTGGAGAACTTTCACAGGCAAGGCTTCCCAAAGAGTGGGCAAAAGGTCACATGAAGCCAGGCCCATTGAGGTCTACAATGTGAATTCCATGTGTGTTTTGACTCTCAACTATGGCTGACAATCTTTCAAAATAAAATCTTGTGATATCCTGGCTGAGATTCCCAGTGCTCTGTGGAAAGTCACCCTGGGATTAGATCTCAGTTTCCAATGGTGAATCTCATGCGTGGCCTCCAAAAATCCCAACACAATTCATGGCAATACTTCTCTGAGTTCAGTTCCACAACTCAGTCTCTAAGGGGAATCACAACAGAGTTCAAGCCCAGGTGGACCCAGGCATCTCTTCCAATTGCCACACAAATGATGACAATTAAAACCAAAACACTCCCACAGGGCCCTCTTCTTCTTTTATATAGACACTAATCATAAACTCTAGCTGGAGGTTTCCATCAGGGGCACAGCCCAAGACAGTGTCAAAAATAATCTCCCTTGCCCCTCATTTGCCTAAAGTCAGGGTGGCCTGGACAACATTCCTGTGAAACAGAAGTGATCATATAGGACTGCTGTTAATACTGCTCCACTTCTCAAATTTGAGGCCTACTGACTGTGGGGTATAGATTCTTTGTGTGAATTGGAGTCATGAGAAAACGCAAGCACCTATTGTCCAGCCTCTGCAGGGCTTTGAAGAACTCATTTGACACAAATGATCCCTATTCTCACTTGATGGAGGTCAGAAATATTACAGAGGAAGGCGAGAGGCTTCATCCAAAATGACTGATCTTTTTTCCATTTTGGTTTTGAATGCCCACATGGGATCTTTCTCTAGACCCATCAGGTGCTGAAAATCTAAACCACAGGCTCACACAGGGCCAAGAGGCTGATTCAGACAAATCTTTTTCCAAAGCAATAAAGTAAAAAGCCACAGGTGATTCCCATTCATTTCCATTTGAAAACTCTTTTCTTCAGGCTTCACTAAGGTTTGGCCTGAGGCAAAGACCTTTCTGACATTCAGAGCAACAGAACAATAGGTAATCAAAAGCCCCCAAGCAGGGTTTCTCCTAGGAGACTTTCCTGGTTACTCTGATATGTGAGTTTTCTGAGATGCTCGCCATTCTCTTCAACTATCCAGTACATGGCCATGTCACAGAGCTTGGAGGTGGTACGTATCTTGTACAAAAATACATGATACTAATCTTGAGAGTGGCCAGAATTCAGGAAAAAAATGAGAACTTAGGTAGATAGCAGGTGTTGCCCATGGATGAGGCAAGCCTCAGTCCATTCATTAATTGGGAAGGATGCATACTGGGAAGTTTTCTACTAGACAGGACACACCCAATGAGCTATATTCTTTTCTAATATCTACAAAGAAAAACACAATGGGATACACAGACACAGAAACAGTCTCCTTTTCAAATGACTTACTAGAAACAGTCCACTCCAAACCAAACAAACCTCCTTTTTTACCTATTCTCAGATCATGTGAAAAAACCACAAACACAAACCAACACCCTCTAATGCACCTCCTTCTTCCAAGTAGGTCTGTGACTATCTGGAATGTCCTCTGACTGGTAGGACATACAATGCTCCCCAGAAATGGCCTTTCTGTCTCAGATCTGGTCTCCTTGGTCAAATCTGTGAAGTTGTAAGGACGCAGTGGTGAGCCAATTCCTATCCTCTCAGGAAAGACCCCTCTTCAGAGCTTTCTTGGTATTTGGCAACCCTTACATCAGTAGGTACCAAGAAAGACTGACTCTGTTCCTGGAAAATCCAAAGAAATGAGCCCACTGCGACTGGGACTGGGACTGGCTCAGGGTGCCTTGCTTCCTGGATCACAAAATTCAGAGAGCTCCATCACCAAGGAAGTGAGGTGAGGTCACTACCTTCAGAAAATGAATGAGGTCACTGTCTTGGCCACCACTTTGTCCTAACAGTTTCTTCCTATTGTCTCCTGACATGGAGGCTGCCCTACTTCCTGTGATACTTTCTCATGTTAGAATGGTATAGAAACCATACTTACCTGGGAACAGCTCTCCACACAGGCCTGGTTTGGTCCATCTTCCCTACATAAAGAATAGAGAGGCTGACTCAGACACATCTTTTCATCCTGACCATGTTTTTTGCCATGGAATATGACTTTTGTTCTCTCAGGTCCTTCATAGCTGCCTGCATCTTCTCCAGGGATCATTTCTGCATGGATTTTGAGGTACTCAGCAGTTGGAAGATCTCCTAACTTCCTGTATTGTAATACCAACTTTGTCCCTGCTCTTCTGTAAAGTGAGATTGAAAGAACATTGTATGGTTAGGATTAATAGCATGTTCGATTTGGGTTGGAAATCATTCTGCTGGATGAATAATGGTATTGGGAACCAGCGATATTTATAAGAATATAGAGGTAGAACATAAGTATGAAAACAGAAATCTAGGTAATATTTGAAGCCCAGAAGGATTTGGACCCTTGATTGGGATCCTTAGCTTGAGTTATGTTTTGCACCGAGGTCTCAGTTAAATTGATATACAATGGCATAAGACCCTGTACCTCAGATGATTAAATGTAGAAGAGATCATCCAGTCAAAAAGGGATTGTGTGTAGGATTAGGAAGATAGTCAGTAGGTTTAGAAGGAAGAGTGAGTCTAGGATTTGGACCAAATGTACTTTAGCAATAGGGTTTTGGTTAGAGAGTGAATATAAATGACACCATATGTGAAGAGTCAGGCACAATGATGAACTGGGGAAAATATGTAGGAAAGCAGACATCAATAGAGACATTAGGAAATCAGGCAAAGTATAACGTGATAGGATTAGACATTTTCAACAGGGTTGAGGTTGAATACATAATCTTAAGAAGAAACCAATTTGTAGTCACCAATAAGATTGACATTTGAGAGCATTAGGCAACCTGGACATGGATATATTTAGTAATCCATGTTCACATTCCATTGAGGCTTTGGTACAATCATAAGGGTGACCTTCGCATTTTGTGTCCAGAATATTACTGTGTTAATATGTATATGAAGATCAGGTGACATGAGTATTTCTTCCACCATTTCTGGGGGAAATATTTTGAAAAGATATAAATTAGTACTGGGGATACTAATCGGCTTACCCTGTGTTGATGAATATAGAGATGATGCATTAATAGACCATACTGTGAATAAATTATATGACTGGTTCCAAATTTAAATAATGGATTGTATTGATATCTGAAAAAATAGAGGAAATCATTTATTGATATACATACATTCATTCCAACCACTTATATATCTAATGGTTATATTAGGGTTACCGTTTATCATAAATAGTGTGTGAGTTTTGCTTCAAAAATGATTATGGAATCGAAAATAATGTCTTTAGAAAGAAGTCTAGTGAAAAGACCAGTCAAGAAACATGGAGAAATATAAGTGTTCTGAAGGAGGAAGTGATTGAAAGTGAACCAAATGTTTATAAATTTGTGAACTTGTGAATGAAAGGATATAATTTATGATGTCTATAAACTGAAGAAATAATAACGTACCAGGTTTGATTAAAATGAACTTTAATAAACACACCATATCCAATAGGAATCTACTTGCATTGATGTTAAACTTGGTCAGTTACTGTAGAAATATTAGGATTTGTAAGCACCCTTCCCTGAAGTTAGTTTTCAGTACTAGGAAACAAATATTTATTTCAGTGGATGTATATTTCTGAGAATAAACTTTTTAAAAGTTGATTATAAATCCACATATATGAATATGAATGAATTCAGGCGGTGTATAAGAAGACACATATATTTCATATTTTGGTAAATCTGGAGAATATATATATATATATATATATATATATATATATATATATATATATATATATAATGTATATATAGACACACAAACACACACATTATAATGTAGCAATATATATGCCAATTGAAATTCATCATGAAAAATAACTCATCCGCATATCCCAAAATATTCATTTTACTGAACATGAATATGTGTATAGTGTTGTTCATCTAGGAAGCTCACCCATGGGTTCAATTTTCAGTTAAAACAGCGTTTAGGAGGAGTGATCTCTTCTCACAATTTGTATCTGCCAAGTCAGCCACCTCACAAGAATGTATATGTGAAACCAGGTAGGATTCTATTTGTGCATATAAAAATACATTTGCTTAATAGGCTACAGAGAAAGGGAGACAGGAATTCACATTTTTCTTAACTTTAAAAACACATGGAAAATTATTTCAACAAATAATTGACTAGATTTATAACTCCTACCTTATATCATGCAAAAGGTAATTCCAACTATACACCATGCTTCTTCTGAAATGCTTGTATTTCTATTCTGTTTGGGTTATTTTTCTCCATTATATTAGGATTAGTAGTCAGAGTTTAGTAGGGTATGGGTTAGTGTCAGGGATTCAGTATTTCAAACAGAAAATTGGAAAATGAATCCAATGTGTATGCAAATATGTGCTACAAAACAATCTTCCCTCTCTCATCCAGAACAATGACTTGACATTCCCTTTGCCCCAAGTAAGTCAGAATTAGAGGAGAAGAGTTAGAAAATCTGTGAATATATATTTAGAATGGAAAATGCTCAGGAGTTCACAACCTTGGAGTTGATAGAGCAGTTTCCAAAAGTAAGTGACATGGTAAACACTCCACAATCATGGAGATCTGCTGGCCTAAACACTTCTTGAGAAATTGCCTCTGAGCTTGGGCACTTGAAATATATGTTGTTTTCAGGAGCTTTAACTTCCGATGTAGTGAGACCATCAAAGCTAGGTCTGCATCTATGTGACCAGGAGGACATGGTTTCTTATTTTCCAATGAACATGAGGCAGCAGTGCTAAATTCTCTCTTTGTAGCTAAATTGTGGCCACGGGGGCTAAGTGTCACCCCATGTGGACTGTGAAGCCACTTGGTCATCCTCGACTTTTCATTGTGTTTCTTGCTGCTGCACTGGGAGTTTGGTATTTGCTTCACGAAATACAAGGAGTTCAAGTGGGACACAGTGCTGGAGGGAGTTCTGTCACGTGTGGTGGGTCAGTGTCTGCATGGGAATGCACCAAATAGGCTTCTATCCCACATAGCTTGCCCCTTGACCATAGCAACCTGATTCTAAACATTGCCGTGAAAAATCTCCATATAACAAGATGCCTTTATATAGAAGGGTCTGCTGGCTGCACCGTGTCTGTGTCAAGGCATTTGAAAGTCAATGGCAGATCCACAGGCCCCACCACAGATGTTTTATCACACACCTGCACACCACTGCTCTAGGCCCACTACATATCAGGCTCCAACTTACTGGCATCTCTGTTCTACACCATTTTCATGATACCTAGTCAATCAAGGCACTGTCTGGTATACTCATGATCAGCAACAGGACATCCAAAGGTTCTCCAGTGCCACCTGGTCATGAGAATTTCTAAAAATTCATGGTATTTATCTAACTATTTTTCACATATGAAGTTGTTGGTACTGTGGGTTTCAATTCATTCAGGATCCATTAAATGTTGAGGAAGCTCATTTTAATGAAGGATCTGGAGATCTCTCACAGGCAAGGCTTCCCAAAGAGTGGCCAAATTGTCACATGAAGCCAGGCCCATTGAGGTCTCCAATGTGAGGTCCATGTGTGTTTTGACTCTCAACGATGGCTGCCAGGTCTTTCAGAATAAAACCTGTGATATCCTAGCTGAGATTCCCAGTGCTCTCTGGAAAGCCTCTCTGGGCCAAGATCTCAGTTTCCAAGGGCGACTCTCATGCGTGGCCTCCTGAAATCCCAACAACATTCATGGCAATACTTCTCTGAAGTCAGTTCCAAATCTCATTCTCTAAGGGGAATCACACCAGAGTTCAAGCCCAGGTGGACCCAGTCATCTCTTCCAACTACCACACAAATGACCACAATTAAAACCAAAACACTCCCACATGGCCCTCATCTTTTTCCATATAAACACACATCATAACCTCTGGATGGAGTTTTCCATGAGGTGCACATCCAAACCAGTGCCCAAAATAAGCTCCCTTGCCCCTCATTTGCCTAACATCAGGGTTGATTGAACACGCTTCCTGTGAACCAGCAGTGATCAAATAGGCCTGCCGTAAATGCTCCACTTCTCCACTTTGAGGCCTTCTTACTGTGGGGTTTAGATTCTTTTTTTTTCTAAATTTTTTTGGAAATTTAATTGAAAAGTTAAAAAAAATTGTTTTGCAGAATATTAAATTTCTAATGGCAAAGCCTTCACCTTGTTTGTGAAGGAAACCTTGATGCCTTGCCAATCTGGTTATATGGAGACACTCAAAATTTTCTGTTACATACTACATGGATGAATGGCTAAAGCACATAGTTTTTTAAAACTGAAAGGCAGATACCAGCAAGTAAGATAACAAATAAAAGACAATTTTATTAAAAAATAAAGTTGTTATATGACTCAAATATTGGAAATTCAATTCTTTTTTTTTGGTTGTTCAAAACATTATAAAGCTCATGATATATCATCTTTCATACATTTGACTTAATTGGGTTATGAACTCCCATTTTTACCCCAAATACAAATCGCAGAATCACATCAGTTACACACTCACGTTTTTACATAATAGCATACTAGTTATTGTTGAATTCTGCTACCTTTCCTATCCCCTACTATTCCCCCTCCCCTCCCATCTTCCCTCTCTACCTCATCTGCTGTTGTTTAATTCTCTCCCTTGTTTTCCCCTCTTTAGCCTCACAACCTCTTATATGTAATTTTGTGTAACATTGAGTAGTCTCCTACCATTTCCATATAATTTTCCTTCTCTCTCCCTTTCTCTCCCCCCACTCATCTCTGTTTAGTTTTAATATTTTTCTCATGTTCTTCCTCCCTGTTCTCTTCTTATTTGCTCTCTCTATATAAAAGGAAACATTTGGCATTTGTTTTTTAAGGATTGGATAGCTTCGCTTAGCATAATCTATTCTAATGCCATTCATTTCCCTGCAAATTCTATGATTTTGTCATTTTCAGTGCTGTGTAATACTCCATTGTGTATAGATGCCACATTTTTATTATCCATTCGTCTATTGAAGGGCATCTAGTTTGGTTCCACAGTCTAGTTATTGTGAATTGTGCCGCTATGATCATCGATGTGGCAGTATCCTTATACTGCTCTCTATTAAGATCCTCAGGGAAGAGTCTGAGAAGGGCGATATCTCAAATGGTGGTTCCGTTCCCAGCTTTCCCAGGAATCTCCATACTGCTTTCCATATTGGACTCTCCAATTTGCAGGCCCACAAGCAGTGTACAAGTGTACCCTTTACCCCACATCCTCACCAACACTTATTGTTGTTCGACTTCATAATGGCTGCCAATCTTACTGGAGTGAGATGGTATCTTAGGGTGGTTTTGATTGCATTTCTCTGACTGCTACAGATGGTGAGCATTTTTTCATGTACTTGTTGATTGATTGTATATTCTCCTCTGTGAAGTGTCTGTTAAGATCCTTGGCCCATTGTTGATTGGGTTATTTGTTATCTCATTGTTTAATTGTTTTGAGTTCTTTGTATATTCTAGATATTAGGGCTCTATCTGAAGTGTAAGGGGTAAAAATTTGTTCCCAGGATGTAGGCTCTCTATTTAACTCTCTTATTGTTTCTCTTGCTGAGAAAAAACTTTTTTAGATTAAGTAAGTCCCATTTGTTTTTTCTTTTTATGAACTCTTGGGCTATGGGTGTCCTATTAAGGAATTTGGAGCCCAACCCCACAGTATGTACATCGTAGCCAACTTTTTCTTCTATCAGACGCAGTGTCTCTGATTTTATATCTGGCTCCTTGATCCATTTTGAGTTAACTTTTATGCATTGTGAGAGAAAGGGATTCCGTTTCATTTTGTTGCATATGAATTTCCAATTGTCCCTGCACCATTTGTTGAAGATGCTATCCTTCTTACATTGCATGCTTTTAGGTCCCTTTTCAAATATAAGAAAGTTGTAATTTTGTGGATATGTCTCTGTGTCCTCTATTCTGTACCATTGGTCCATCTGCCTGTTTTGATACCAGTACCACACTGTTTTTGTTACTATTGCTTTGTAGTACAGTTTGAACTCTGGATTCACACTTCCTGCTTAGAATTGCTTTCGCTATTCTGGGTCTTTTGTTGTTCCATATGAAATTCATGATTACTTTATCTATTTCTACAAGAAATGCCATTGGGTTTTTGATTGGCATTGCATTAAACCTGTAGAGAACTTTGGGTAATATCGCCATTTTGATGATGTTATTTCTGCCTATCCATGTACAGGGCATATTTTTCCATCCTCTAACATCTTCTTCTATCTCTCTCTTTAGGGTTCTGTAGTTTTCATTGTATAAATCTTTCACCTCTTTGGTTAGGTTGATTCCCAAGTTTTTTATTTTCTTTGAGTATACTGTAAATGGAGTGGTTTTCCTCATTTCCATTTCAGAAGTTTTGTTGCTGATATACAAGAATGCCTTTGATTTATGCATGTTGATTTTATATCCTGCCAATTTGCTGAATTCATTTATTAACTCTAGCAGTTTCTTTGTAGACCCTTTTGGGTCTGTTAAATATATTATCATGTCATCCACAAATAGCGATAATTTAAGTTCTTCTTTTCCTATTTTTATGCCTTTAATTTCCTTTGTCTGTATCATTGCTCTGGATAGTATTTCAAGAACTAAATTAAATAGAAGTGGTGATAGAGGGCATCCCTGTCTTGTTGCAAATTTTAGAGGGAATGCCTTCAGTTTTTCTCCATTTAGGATGATGCTAGCCTGAGGTTTAGCATATATAGCTATTACCATGTTGAGGTAAGTTCCTGTTATTCCTAGTGTTTTATAGAGTTTTAAAGAAAAAGGGATGCTGTGCTTTGTAGAATGCTTTTTTTGCATCTATCGAGATGATCATATGGTTCTTCTCTTTAAGTCTATTGATGTGATGGATTACATTTATTGATTTCCGTATATTGAACCAGCCTTGCATCCCTGGGATGAATCCCTCTTGATCATGAAGCACAATTTTTTTATATGCTTTTGTTTTTTATTTGCCAGGATTTTATTGAGAATTTTTGCATCCAAGTTTATTAGAGATATTGGTCTGTAGTTTTCTTTCTTTGAAGTGTCTTTGTCTGGTGTTGGGATCAGGGTGATGTTGGCCTCATAGAATGAATTTGGAAGAACTCCTTCTTTTTCTATTTTTTGAAATAGCTTGAAAAGTATTGGTATTAATTCATCTTTGAACGTTTTGTAGAACTCTGCTGTATAACCATCTGGTCCAGGGCTTTTTTTGGTTGGTAGTCTTTTGAAGGTTTCTTCTATTTCTTCCTTTGTTATTGGTCTATTTAAATTGTGTGAGTCTTCCGGACTCAAACTTGGCAGATTATATGACATAAGAAATTTATCAATATCTTCATTATCTTCTGTTTTATTGGAATATGGGGTTTCAAAATACTTTCTAATTATCATCTGAATTTCTGTAGTGTCTGTTTTGATGTTGCCTTTTTTATCCCATATGTTAGTAATTTGAGTTCTCTCTCTACTTCTCTTCATTAGCATGGCTAAGGCCCTGTCGATTTAATTTATTTTCAAAGAACCAACTTTTATTTTTTCAATTTTTTTTGTTTCAATTTTGTTGATTTCTCCTCTAATTTTAATTATTTCTTGTCTTCTACTACATTTGTTGTTTTGCTTTTTTTTCTAGGTTTTTGAGATGTAGTGTGAGATCATTTATTTGTTGTTTTTTTTCTTTTTTTTTTTTTTGAGGAAAGAATTCCAAGAAATGAATTTCCCTCTTAAAACTGCTTTCATTGTTTTCCATAGAATCCGGTATGTTTTGTCTGTATTGTCATTTGTCTCTAAGAAATTTTTTATCTCCTCCTTTATGTCTTCTGTAACCCATTGATCATTCAGTAACATATTGTTCATTTTCCATGTGATGTAGAATTTTTCCTTCCTTCTTCAATCATTAATTTCAAGTTTCATTCCATTATGATCAGATATGGTGCATGGTATTATCTCCATACTTTTATATTTACTAAGAGTTTCCATATGGCATAATATATGGTCTATATTTGAGTAGGACCAATGTGCTGCTGAGAAGAACATGTATCCACTTTATGATGTTTGATATATTCTATATATGTTGGTTAAGTCTAGGTTATTGATTGTTCTATTAAGTTCTATAGTTTCTTAATTCAGATTTTCTCTAGAGGATCTGTCCAATTGCGAGAGTTGTGTGCTGAAGTCACCCGTAATTATTGTGTTATAGCCTATATGACTCTTGAAGTTGAGGAGAGTTTGTTTTATGACTTTGCACCACCATTGTTTGATGCATACAAATTGATAATTGTTATGTCTTGTTGGTTAATGGTGCCTTTTAACAGTATATAGTGTCCTTCTTTATCACTTTTGATTAACTTAGGTTTAAGTTGATTTTAATCGATATGAGTATGGCCACTCCTTCTTGCTTCCGAGGGCCAACAATGGCTGCAAAGTCTTTCAGAATAAAATCATGTGATTTTTTGGCTGAGATTCCCATTGCTCTGTGGAAAGCCACCTTGGGCCTAGATCTCAGTTTCAAAGGGTGACATTCATGCGTGGCCTCCTAAAAACCAACACAATTCATTTCAATACTTCTATGAGGTACGTTCCAGAACTCAGGCTCTAAGGGAAATCACACCAGAGTTCAAGCCCAGGTGGACCAAGTCATCTCTTCCAACCCCCACACAAATGACCACAATTAGAACAAAAAAACTCCCACATGGCCCTCATCTTCGTCCATAAAGACCCTCATCAAAAGTTCTGGATGGAAGTTTTCATGAGGGTCGCAACCAAAGACAGTTTCCAGAATAAGCTCCCTTGCCTCTAATTTCCCTAAAGTCAGGGTGGCCTGGACACCCTTCCTGTGAACCAGGAGTGATCAAAAAGGCCTGCCATTAAATCCGCTCTGTTTCTATAATTTGAGGCTTACTGAATGTCAGGTATAGATTTTTTATGTGATTTGGAGTCATGAGAAAACCCAAGCATATCTGCAGAGCATTGAAGAATTCATTTGACAAAGAGGATCCCTATTCTCACTTGAAGGGGGTCAGGAACCTAACAGAGAAAGGCAAGAATCTTCATCCACAATGACTGCTCTTTTTGCCATTTTGGTTTTGAATGCACACATGGGTTCTTTCTTTAGATCCATTAGGTGCTGAGAATCTAAGCCACAGCCTCACACAGGGCCAAGAGGCAGATTCAGACAAATCCCTTTCCAAAGCAATTAAGCAAAGAGCCACAGGTGATGTCCATTTATTTCCATTTGAAAATTTTTTCTTCAGGCTTCACAAAGGGGTGGCCTGAGGCAAAGACCTTCCTGACATTCAGGGCAACAGAACCCTTGATTTGTATACTTAGCTTGAATTATGTTCTGCACCGAGGTCTCAGATAAATCGATATACAATGGCATAGGACCGTGTACCTCGGATGATTGAATGTAGAAGAGAACATCCAGTAAAAAAGGGATAGTCTGTAGGATTAGGAAGATAGTCAGTAGGTTTAGGAAGAAGAGTGACTCTAGGAGTTGGACCAAAAGTTCTTTAGCAATAGGGTTTCAGTTAGAGAGTGAATGTAAATGTCAGCACATGTGAAGAGACAGTCACAATGATGAACTGGGAAAAAATATGTAGGAAAGCAGATATCAATAGAAAGATTAGGAAATCAGGCAAGTATAAAGTGAGTGATAGGATTAGACATTTTCAACAGGCTTGAGGTTGAATATATAATCTTAGGAAGAAACAAATATGTAGTAATCAATAGGATTGACATTTGAGAGCATTAGGCACCCTGGACATGGATGTTTTTAGTAATCCATGGTCACTTTCCATTTAGGCTTTGGTACAATCATATGTGTGACCTTTGCATTTTGTGTCCAGAATACTACCGTGATAAATTGTATATGTTGATAAGGTGACATGAGTATTTCTTCCACCATTATGGGGAGTAATATTCTGGAAACTTATAAATTAGTACTGGTGATACAAATAGGTGTACCTTGTGTTGATGATTATTGAGATGTTGCATGAATAGACCATATTGTGATAAAGTATATAACTAGTTCCAACTTTAAATAATGGATTGAGTTTGCATCTGAAAATATATTGGAAATCTTATATTGATATATATACAATCATTCCAACCAGTTATATATGTAATGGTAATATTAGGGTTACGGTTTATCGTGAAGGGTGAGTATTGCTTCAAAAATGATTATGGAATAAAAAATAATGTGTTTAGAAAGAAGTCTAGTGAAAAGACCAATAAAGAAACATGGAGGAATACATGTGTTCTTAAGTAGTAAGTAAATGAATGTGAACCAAATGCCTATAATTTTGTGAAGTTGTGGATGAAAAAATATATCCTATGATGTCCATAAACAGATAAAATAGTAATATACCAGTGTTGAATAAAAATGAACTTCAAAATACACATCATGTCCCATAGCAATATACTTGCATTGATGTTAAACTGGGTCAGGTACTGTAGAAATATTAGGATTTGTATGCACCACCTACTGAACTTAGTTTTCAGTAGTAGGAAACAAAAATGTATTACAGGAATATAAATATTGCTGAAAATAATCTTGTAAAGATTGGATTTTGAACCCACATACATGAATATAAATGAATTTAGGGAGTGTATAATAAGACACATATTTTTCATATTTTTTTTAAAATCTGGAGGAAAAAAAAAAAAATATATATATATATATATATATTTTTTTTTTCCAGATTTAAAAAAAATACACAAACACACACACACACACACACACATGCACACATACACACACACACACACACACACACACACACACACATTAATATTTAGCAATATATATGCCAATCGAAATTCATCATGAAATATAATTCATCCACGTATTCAAAAATATTCATTTTACTGAACATGGATTTATGTATAGTGTTTTTCACTAGGAAGCTCACCCATAGATTGAATTTTCAGTTCCATCATTATTTAGGGAGAGTCATCTGTTCTCACAATTTTATATTCCAAAGTCAGGGAGCTCAAAAGAATGTCCGTGTGATACCAGGTAGGATATTATATATATGCATAAAAAAATACATGTGCTGAATAGGATACAGAGAAAGGGAGACAGGAATTTATATATGTGATAATTTTAAAAAATCATGGAGAAATATTACAATGAAAATTTGACTAGATTTAAAACACATACTCTTGATAATGCAGAAGGCAAATAGAAGTATACACCATGCTTCCTATGAAAGGCCTGTATTTCTATTCGGTTAGGTTTCTTTCTCTCCATGATATTAGGATTAGTAGTCAGAGTCTAGTAGGTTATGGGTTAGTGTCAGGGATTCAGTATTTCAAATGGAAAAAAGGAAAATGAATCTAATGTGTATGCAAAAATGTGATACACATAAATCTTCCCTCTCTCATCCAGAACAATGCCTTGACATAACCATCGCTAAAAGTAAGACACAATTAGAGGAGAGGAGTTAGAAAATCTGTGAATTTATGTGGAATGGAAAATGCTCAGGAGTTCACAACACTGGAGGTGGTAGAACAGTTTCCAAAAGTAAGGGAGAGGGTAAACAATCCAGAAACATGGAGCTGTGGTGGCCTAAAGACTTCTTGAGAAACTTCCTCTGAGGTTGGGAACAAGAAATATATGTAATTGTCAGGAGATTTAGCTTCGTTTGTAGTGACACCATGAAATCTGGGTCTGCATCTATGTTACCTGGAGAACATGGTTTCTTATTTTCCAATGATCATGAGGCAGCGGTGCTGAATTCTCTCTTTGTAGGTAAACTGAGGCCACTGGGCTGAAGTGTCTCCCATGGGGACTGTGAAGCCATTTGGTGATCCTCCACTTTCCAGGGTGTTTCTTACTGCTGCACTGGGAGTTTGGTACTTGCTTCACGAAATACAAGGAGTTCAACTGGGATAAAAATGCTGGAGGAGTTCTGTCATGTGTGGTTGGTCAGGGTCGCGAAGAGAATGTACGAACCAGGCTTCTATCCTACATAGCTTTCCCCTTGACTATAGCAACCTGATTCTGAACATTGCCCTGAAACCTCTCCATATGACAAGATGCCTTTACATATAAAGGTCTGCTGCCTGCACCATGTCAGTCGCAAGTCTTTCAAAGCCAATGGAAGATCCAGGTGGTCCTACCAAAAATATTTATTTACACACCTACACTCCACTTCTCTACACCCAGTACTCAGCAGGATCCAAATTACTGGCATCTCTGTTCTACACCATTTTCACGAAACCCAGTCAATCAAGGCACTCTTTGGTACACTCATGATCAGCAACAGGAAATCCAAAGTTTATCCAGTGCCACCTGGTCATGGGAATTTCAGAAATTTCATGGTATTAATCTAGTCATATTTCAAAAATGAAGTTAGAGGCACTGTGGGTTTCAATTAATTCAGGAACCATTAAATGGTGAGGAAGCTCATTTCAATGAAAGCTCTGGAGAACACTCACAGAAAAGCCTTCCAAAAGACTGGCAAAAAGGTCACATGAATCCAGACACATTGTGGTCTACAATGTGAGGTCCATATGTGTTTGGACTCTCAACTAGGGCTGCCAAGTCTTCAAGAAGTAAATCATGTGATATCCTGGTTCAGAATCCCCGAGCTCCGTGGAAAGCCATCCTGGGCCTAGATCTCAGTTTCCAAAGGCGATTCTCACGCGTGGCCTAGTAAAATCCCAAGAGAATTCACGGCAATACTTCTCTGAGGTCAGATCCAGAACTCATTCTTTAAGGGGAATCACACCAGAGTTCAAGCCCAGGTGATCCCAGTCATCTCTTCCAACTACCACACAAATTACCACAATTAAAACAAGAACACTCCCATATGGCCCTCATCTTCTTCCATATTGACACTCATCATAATTTGGCTGGATGTTTAAATGAGGGGCGCAGACCAAGACAGTGTCCAAAATAAGCTCCTTTGACCCTCATTTGCCTAAAGTCAAGGTGGCCTGGACACCCATCCTGTGAACCAGGAGTGATCAAATAGGCCTGCCATTAATACCGCTCCAATTCTCCAATTTGAGGCCTATTGACTGTGGGGTTTAGATTCTTTATGTGAATTTTAGTCATGATAAAACCAAACACCTATGGGCTAGCCTCTGTAGGTTTTGAAGAACTCATTTGACCCAAAGGATCCCTATTTTCACTTGATGGATTTCAGGAACCTTACAGAGGAAGTCAAGAGACTTCATCCCAATGACTGCTCTTTTGGCCATTTTTCATTTGGATGCAAACATGGGAACTTTCTTTAGATCCATCAGGTGCTGAGAATCTAAGTCACAGCCACACACAGGGGGGGCTGATTCATACACATCCCTTTTCAAAGCACTTAAGAAAAGAGCCACAGGTATGCCCAATCATTTCCCTTTGAAAACTGTTTTCTTCAGGCTTCAAAAAGGGGTGGCCAGAGGCAAAGACCTTCCTGACATTCAGGGCAACAGAACAATTGGTAAGTAAAAGGCCCAAAGCAGGGTTTCTCCACTGAGACTTTCCTGGTCACACTGATATCTGAGTTTTCTGAGATGCTCCCCATTCCCTACAGCTATCCAGTACATTGTTATGTCACAGAGCTTTGAGGTGGTAAAGATCTTGGACACAAAACCATAGGCCTATTCTTGAGATTGGCCGGAATTCAGGAAGAAAACAGGAACTTAGGAAGATAGCAGGTGTTGCACATCAATAAGGCAAGCTACATTCCATTCATAAATGGGGCAATATGAATGCTGAGAAGCTTTCTACTCGACAAGACACATCCATTCATGAATTCTCTTTTCTAATGTCTACAACCACGGACACAGTGAGATACACAGACAGAGAAACACTCGCCATGTTAAACGACTTACTAGAAACAGTCCACTTCCAACGAAACAAACTGACTTTCCTACCTATTCTCAGAGAATGAGACAAAACCACAAACCCACAACCACACCCACAAAGGCACCTTCTTCCCCCAAGTAGGTCTTTGACTATCCGGAGTGTCCTCTGACTTGTAGGCCATAATATGTTCCCCCAAAATAGCCTGTCCTGTCTCAGATCTGGTCTCCTTGGCAAACTCTGTGAACTTCTCAGGAGCCAACGGTGAGCCACTAACTTCTTTCTCAAGAAAAGCAACGCTTCCGAGCTTTCCTGGCATTTGTTCTTCTCACGTCTGAAGGTACCAAGAAAGACTGACTGTCCTTGGTAAATTCAAATAAGTGAGACCACAGGGATGGGGACTGGGACTGGCTCTGTGTGCCTGGCTTCCTGGATCCAAAGTTCAGAAAGTTCCATCACCAAGGAAGTGAGGTGAGGTCATTTCCTTCCTGAACTGAATGAGGTCCCTGTCTTGGCAACCACTTTGTCTTAACTGTTGCTTCCAAGGGTCCCATGAGATTGAGGCTGCCCCTACTTCCTGTGACACTTTCACAAGTTAGAATGGTATATCAACCATAGGCACCCAGGAATAGATCTCCACACAGGCCTGTTTTGGTCCATGTTCTCTACATTAAGAAGAGAATCTAATTCAGACACAACCTTTTATCCTGACCGGGTTGTTTGCCATGGAAGATGACTTTTGCTTTCTCAGGTCCTTCATAGCTGCCTACATCTTCTCCAGGGATCATTTCTGCATGGGCCTTTGAGGTTCTCAGCAGGTGGAAGTTTCCCTACATTTCTTTATTGTAAAATCAACTCTTTCCCTGCTCTTCTATAAAGTTAGATTGAAGGAACAGTGTATGATTATGGTTAAAAACATGTTTGATTTGGGTTAGAAATCATTGTGCTGGATGAATAATGGTATTGGGAACTTGCTATGTGTATAAGAATATATAGGTGTAATATATGTATGAAAAAAGAAATCTAAGTATGATTTGAAGGCCAGAAGGGCATTGGGCCCTTGATTGGGATACGCAGCATTGAATTACGTTCTGCAGAGATGTCTCAGATAAATCAATATACAATGGCATAGGTCCTTGTACCTTGCATGAATTAATGTAGAAGGAACATCCAGTCAAAAAGGGATAGTCGGTAGTGAAAGGTTAATAAAATAGGTACTTGTAATTTCCTGTTTTTCTGTATGCTTAACAAAACACTGTTGAAATCTTGAGAAATGTTTGCTAATCTTGTTCTAGAATGTACTGTTCCCAACTGCCAAACTGCAGAATGTACTGCCTCACTCGGTGTCACGCGAACCGCCCACTCACCCTTACACATCAGTAAACTTCCCTCCCTTCCCTCTCCAAGAAATGTATGTAAGCTCTGCATAAGCTGTTCTCAGAGCTCTCTGATCTATTTAAGTTAGCTGTGAGCCCCAGCAAGCTGGACCCAAAAAAAGCCCTTTGCTGTTGCATGAGACAGTCTCTTGGTAGTCTCTTCCTCCGACACTCGCCTGACCTTTACATATTGAGGTTCCACCGAGTTCTGGCAGTGGCGGATGAGAGACCCCCAACGGGCTCCTCTCGGAGCAAGTAAGGCGCCTCTTTCTGGTTTCAGGTGTCATGTTAGGGCTTGGCAAAATTGCTGGAGATGAAGAGCCTGGGGTCTCTCCGACGGTGGCTGAGAGACGTGTCACAGAGACATAGGGCACCTCCATGGGGGACCCCGCAGAGGACTCGGAGAATCAAGGAACAATTGCTTCATCGACTCAGTGATATTTTGTTTTAGATTAGGTATTGCCATCCTATCGGGTTTTGCCGGCTACGCATTCCTGGTCTCAGTGTTGGAGGTCCATTGCCTGTCTTCATGGTCTTGTCTTATCTGTGTCATGTGACTTTGCTTTTACTGTTTGTGTACCTTTCATTATGGGACAGAGCACTTCAATGGCTCTGTCCCTGACCCTTGATCACTGAACCAAAGTCTGCTTAAGGGCTCAGTATCTTTCTTTTTTTAGTAAAACGCTAGACCTGGCAGACTCTCTGTGCCTCAGAATGGCCCATTTTGGAGTCGTATGGCCCCTAGAAATATCTTTCTACTTCCCACTAATTTAAAAAGTCAGAGATATTGTCTTTCAGCCAGGGCCACATATCCATCCTGATCAACAGCCATATATCTTAACTTTGCCAACCTCTGCAAATCTCCTCCACCATGGGTGAAGCCTTTCCTTGCCCATGCCTCTGCTCATACTCCTTCCCCCATGATCTCTCAAACCCTCACCTCTTCCACCTCCTCCACCCTCTGTTCTCCCTGAGTCACAAGATTTGACTCTACTGGACTCTTCTTCCCCTCCTTATCCACTGCCCTCGTCCCCTAACACACAACACACTCTAAGTGATTCCCCTGCTTCTGACTAAGCCTCTCTACCACTGGAGGAAGCTAAGCCGGTAATAGGATCTGATAATGGACCGATGTTCATGGCCCAGGTAAGTCAGGGGTTAGCCAGGAACCTGGGGATTAATTGGAAGTTATATTGTGCTTATAGACCCCAGAGTTCAGGACAAGTAGAAAGAATGAATAGAACAATTAAAGAGACCTTAACGAAATTAAGCTTAGAGACCAGCATAAAAGATTGGACTATGCTCCTGACTTATGCAATGTTTCATGCAAGAAAAAATCCTTCTGTTTCTTTGAGTAGCCTTACCCCCTGAGAAATTCTCTATGGTGGCCCTCGTCCAGTAAGGGTCCTAAGCCCAACTGTAAGACCTAAGGATCCATTTCACACTCTCTTGGTTGACAGACTTAAAGCTCTTGAAAGAACTCAGTGATACCTGTGAAAATAGCTGGCCACTGCCTACCAAACTGTGTACCAGGGGATTCCACATCCATATCAAATAAGAGACTTCATGTATGTAAGATGACATCAGGTGTCATCCCTGGAACCCTGCTGAAAAGGACCATACCAGGTGTTACTTATAACACCTACAGTGGTAAAGGTATACAGAATCACTTCCTGGATCCATGCCTCTCATCTCAAGCCTGCTCCTTGTCCAGAATCTTTCTGGAAACTGGAAAAGACTGGTAACAGTTTCAAATTGTGTATTCGCCATGTGGATAAGGTTATATACTCTCCCCTTGGCCACAAGTAGTCCTAACCCTCATCAGCCTGTTAAGCAGCGATGGCTGATCACAAATCCTACTGGAAAAGAGTATAATCTATCTCGCATACAGCCCCCTTAGGGACCTGGTGGCCATCTCTCCACCCAGACATTTGTCAGCTGGCCATAGGTCTTTTTTATTGGGATATCCCTGATGAAGAAAATCCCACTAAAATACCATTAAATCCCTTCCGTACCATAGATAATGGAAACAAACTTTATGGATGTAGGGACACGCGAGCCAGATGTGGTTGGCTAGCCTAGATTACTATGTTTGCCCGGCAAACTATCAAAGCCACAAACAGTAACGGCTGTGTGGGGGAAAAGCCGACTTCTTCTGTATTTCATGGAGATGAGATCATACAGGGGCTGCCTGATGGAACCCCAATACTTCATCAAATTCAGTACACAGCATTGGCCATATTACCAAGTAGAAAACAGAAAAAGGATGGCCCCCAGAGGGGTCTCTAGATCCTCAAATTTTGCGTGACCTTTTTAACTTCTGCAAGTGCTCAAAAGGGTGAAAGGAGATTCCCCTATGTGGAAGCCTTTTCCCTCCTTCACTCACATCCTGAACTATGCTTCTCCAATAGATTTTTATCCTCAGCCTTCTGCTCCAGACTCTCTGCTGTCACTCCCACCTCAGCAACCTGATTTCTCCCCTCCAATTACTAGATCAGAAACCCAAACCTCCACCAGTTCTCAGACAATTGCCCACTAGTGAGGTAGCAGGTACTGAGGTACCCCTCCACTGACTCATTCCTCTCTTCTCCTGTCAGTGCCCTCACCGGGTCCCACCAGGTCCTCTTTCCAGCTAACCCAAAGCTCAAACGAGCTGAGGAGAGCTCTCAGACCCTTATCCAAGATGTAATATAAATGGCCATTAAAGTTGCTTTGTCATCACTGAAAACAGGTTACTAAAATTTAAAGTCCCTCACAGAATTTTGGAATACTCACTCCCGTTTTCTGCTCTGCTCTACCTGTTCTACTGCTGAAGTTTTGTTGCTAGGAAATTCCCAAACCCCTTTCCAATTATTTTTTTACATCTCTCTTTTTCCTCATTCTCAGATCCTCAGAGCTTCTCTCAGCCCCACCTTCCCCGTATTCCCCCTCTGTACCAGGCCCACAGAAAAGTCTTAAATGTCCTTCTCCAGAAGTCTTCACCATGGCTGAATTTAGAACTTTCAGCATAGAGTTTCTATAAAGAGTTCAATGTAGATAAACTTTCTCTTTTTGTATTGCCCTGTTCTACTTGGCCACTGGTTAAAAAACTCAGTACTTCTAAGCTAGACAACCCCTAACTAGTTTTTCACAAAATATGTGAACAAGGCCTCTGGCCTTCAGCTGGGGCTTCACAGAAATGGCTACATTTCTAAGATAAAGAAATTACCAAATGGGCTCCGTTGTAACAGCTGGCAGGGGGAAAATAAGAAAGGGAATAAAAAGCTCTCCCCCTCCCATGTGTCCTTGAAAAGTTAACTTGCCCAGAACAGAGGAAAAATCAGAAACAAATACTGCTTTTTTGAACTTCTGCAGACTGTAAACTTCTGAGCCCCATCCTTATATGCTGGGTACAAAATTCTGAAACTACCTAAACTTGAGTTTCAGGGGATTAATTGATTACAACAGAAGCAATGCCCTCTGAATCCGGTTGCAACAAAATAGGACTGTTTCCCTGTCTTCAGTGCCTTAGGTGCCTTGCCTTGTCTGTCCCTACAACAGCATAATTCTATATACTTAAACATTGTTTATGTTTTCATGAAATGGTCAACAGATGGGATTAATTTTGAAATGGTGCAGATGTTTCCCAGAGTGCTCTATCATGATGCAGGTTCGTTTGAAGATCAAATGGGGGGGGGCATACAACCGGTTCCACTGGGAACATGTATCGCTCACTTTAGCCATCCTATTATGAATAGGAGTTGCTGCACGGGTGGGCACAGGAGCCACTGCCATTGTCCATGGGACACAACAAATGACCCAATTAGAAGCAGCAATAGAGCAAAACTAAGATATTAGAAACCCCCATCAGAGCTTTGCATGAATCTTTAACCTCTCTCTCTGAAGTTGTTTTACAGAACAGTTGAGGGTTGGACCTCCTCTTTATTAGAGAAGGGGGCCTTTGTGATGCATTGAGGAAAGAATGTTGTTTTTATGCTGACCATACTGGAGTTGTAATAAAATCTATGAGTAAATTTAAAAGACACCTTGAAGAGCATCAACAAGAGAGAGAGGCCCAAAAAGGGTGGCTTGAGTCTTGGTTCACACACTCCTCCTGGTTAACTACGTTTTTATCAACCTGGCAGGTCCAATAATAATCCTCATATTATTGCTAACTATAAAACCCTGTTTGCTCAACCGTGTAATTTCTTTTCTCCAGGCTCAAATTGGACGAGTTAAACTTATGGTAATACCCCACTAGCAGACATAGAATGTGACACCCTCCAATGATCATTTTTATGATTAAAAGTAGCCAGAAGAAGAAGTGGGGAATTAAAGGTTAATAAAATAGGTACTTGTCACTTCTTATTTTTCTGTATGCTTAACAAAACACTGTTGAAATCTTGAGAAATGCTTGCAAATCTTGTTCCCAGAATGTTCTGTCCCCAGCTGCGCAACTGCAGAATGTACTCCCTCACCCAGTTGCACGCAAACCACCCACTCGCCCTGACCCATCAATAAAATTCCCTCCCTGCCCTCTCCAGGGAAAGTATATAAGCTCTACTTAAGCTATTCTCAGGGCTATCTGCTCGATTCAAGTGATCTCTGAGCCCCAGCATGCTGGACACCAAAAAAACCCTTTGATGTTTCATGAGATAGTCTGTTGGTTGTCTCCTCCTCTGAAGCTTGCCCCACATTTACTTGGATGATTGAATGTAGAAGAGAACATCCAGTCAAAAAGGGATAGTCTATAGCATTAGGAAGATAGTCAGTACTTTTAGGAATAAGGGTGAGTATAGGAATTGGAAAAAAAAGTTCTTTAGCAATAGGGTTTCGATTAGAGAGTGAATGTAAATGTCAGCACAGGTGAAGAGTCAGTCACAATGATGAACTGGGGAAAATATGTAGGAAAGCAGATATCAATAGAGACATTACGAAAACAGGCAAAGTATAAAGTGAGTGATAGGATTAGATATTTTGAACAGGGTTGAGTTTACATATATAATCTTAGGAAGAAACAAATATGTAGTCACAAATAGGATTGACATTTGAGATCATTAGGCAAATTTCAGGTGGATGAATATTTCTCAGAATAATCTTGTGAATAGTTGATTATAAATCCACATACATAAACGTGAATGAATTTAGGTAGTGTATATAAGACACATATATTTCATATTTTGAAAAATCTGGAGAGTGTATATATATATATATATATATATATATATATACACAAAACACACACACAGACAAAAAAGTAGCAATATATATGTCAATCAAAATTCATTATAAAATATGCATCATCCAGAGATCTAAAAATATTAATTTTACTGAACATGGATTTATGTATAATGCTCTTCAACTAGCAAGCTCACCCATAGGTTGAATATCCAATTCCAACAAGTTTAGTAGGAGTGATCTCTTCTAACAATTTGTATCTGCCAAGTCAGCCACCTCACAAGAATGTACGTGTGGTACCAGGTAGGAATCTATATGTGCATATAAGAATACAGAGAAAGGGAGACAGGAATTCACATATTTGTTAACCTTAAAAATACATGGACAACTATTTCAACAACAAATCGACTAGATTCATGACTCCAACTCTGTATCATGCAAAAGGCAAGTCCAACAATACACCAGGCCTACTCTGAACTGCTTGTATTTCTATTCTGTTTGGGTTAGTTTTCTCCATCATATTAGAATTAGTAGTCAGAGTCTGGTCGGGTATGGGTTAGAGTCAGGGATTCAGTATTTTGAATGGAAAATAAAAAACTGAATCCAATGTGTATGCAAATATATGCTACAGAAAATTCTTCCCACTCTCCTCCAGAACAATGCCTTGACATTACCTTCGCCCCAAGTAAGACACAATTAGAGGAGAAGAGTTAGAAAATCTGTGAATACCTATCAGGAATGGAAAATGCTCCAGATTTCACATCTTTGGAGGTGGTAGAGGAGTTTCCAAAAGTAAGGGACAGGGTAAACACTCCACAAACATGGAGCTTTGCTGGCCTAAAGACTTTTTGAGAACCTGCCTTTGAGGTTGGGCACTTAAAATATATGTTGTTTTCATTAGCTTTAGCTTTATTTGTAGTGAGACAATCAAAGCTCGATCTGCTTCTATGTGACCTGGAGGACATGGTTATTTATTTTCCAATAAAAATGAGGCAGCAGTGCTGAATTCTCTCTTTGTAGGTAAACTGTGGCCACTGAGGGCTAAGTGTCTCCCCGTGTGGACTGTGACACAACTTGGTCATCCTCCAATTATCGTCGTGTTTTTTGCTGCTGCACTGGGAGTTTGGTATTTGCTTCATGAAATACAATGAGTTCAAATGGGAGACAGTGCTGAAGGGAGTTCTGTCAGCTGTGGTGGGCATGGTCTCCAGGAGAATGCACCAACCAGGGTTCTATCCCACGTAGCTTGCCCCCTTGACAATAGCAACATGATTCTGAACATTGCCCTAAAACCTCTCCATATAAAAATATGCCTTTACGTATATGGGTCTGATGGCTGCACCATGTCAGTCTCAAGCCATTTGGAAGCCAATGGAAGATCCACATGGCCCCACCACAGATGTTTTATCACTCACTTGCATAACACTTCTCTAGGCCCACTACTCACCAGGCTCCTACTTACTAGCATCTCTGTTCTACACCATTTTCATGAAACCCAGTCAATCAAGGCCCTGTCTGGTATATTCATGATCATCAACAGGACATCAAAGGTTCTCCAGTGACATCTGGTCATGGGAATTTTAAAAATTTCATGGTACTTATCTAGCAATTTTTCATGGATGAAGTTGGAGGCACTGTGGGTTTCAATTCATTCAGGAACCCTTAAAGGGTTAGGAAACTAATTTCAGGCAAAGCTCTGGAGTACTCTCACAAGCAAGGCTACCCAATGAGTGGCCAAAAAGTCACATGAAGCGAGGCCAATTGAGGTCTATAAAGCGAGGTCCATGTGGGTTTTGAATCTCTATAATGCATGCCAAGTCTTTCAGAATAAAATCATGTAATATCCTGGCTGAGATTCGCAGTGTTCTGTGGAAAGCCAACCTGTGCCTAGATCTCAGGTTCCAATGGCAACTTCATGCCTGGCCTCCTAAAATCCCAACACAATTTTTGGCAATACTTCTCTCAGGTCAGTTCCAGAACTCAGTCTATAAGGAGAATCACACCAGAGTTCAAGTCCAGGTGGACCCAGACAACTCTTCCAACCGCTACTCAAATGAAAACAATTAAAACCAGAATACTCCCTCATGGCCCTATTCTTCTTCCATATAGACACTAATCATAACCTCTTCCTGGAGTTTTCCATGAGTTGTGCAGCCCAAGAAAATGTCCAAAATAAGCTTCTTGCACCTCTTTTGCGTAACTTCAGCGTGGCCTGGGCACCCTTCCTGTGAACCTGGAGTGATCAAATAGGCCTGCCCTTAATACTGCTCCGCTTATCCAATTTGAGGCTCTCTGACTGTGGGGTGTAGATTCTTTATGTGAATTGGAGTCATGAGAAAAGCCAAGACAGTGTCCAAAATCAGCTCGCTTTTTCCTCATTTGCCTAAAGTCAGGGTGGCCTGGACACCGTTTCTGTGAACCAGGAGTGATCAAATAAGCCTGCCGTTAATACTTCTGTGTTTCTCCAATTTGAGGCCTACTGATTTCAGGTATCAATTTCTTATGTGATTTGGAGTTACTCGAAAACCCAAGCACCTCTGCAGGGAATTGAAGAACTCATTTGACCCAAAGAATCCCTATTCTCACTTGATGGAGTTCAGGAACCTAACAGAGGAAGGCAAGAGACTTCATCCATAATGAATGATTTTTTTGCCATTATGGTTTTGGATGCACACATGGGATCATTCTTTAGATGCATCAGGTGCTGAGAATCTAACTCAAAGCCACACACATGGCCAAGAGACTAATTCAGACACATCCCTTCCCAAAGCAATTAAGCAAAGAGCCACAGGTGATGCCATTCATTTCCATTTGAAAACTGTTTACTTCAGGCTTCACAAAGGGGTGGATTGAGGCAAAGAACTTCCTGACATTCAGTGAAAAACAACAATAAGTAAGCAAAAGGCCCAAAGCAGGGTTTCTCCACTGAGACTTTCCTGGTCACACTGATATCTGAGTTTTCTGAGATGCTCGCAATTCTCTTCAGCTATCCAGTACATGGCCATGTCACAGAGTTGGAGGTGGTACATATTTTGAACATAAATCCATGAGCCTATTCTAGAGAGTGGACAGAATTCAGGAAGAAAACAGCAACTTAGAAAGATAGCAGGTGTTGCACATCGACAAGACAAGCTGCACTCCATTCATATATTGGGCAGGTTGAAATATGGGAAGATTTACACTTGACAGGACACATCCATTAATGCATTCTCTTTTCCAATGTCTACAACAATGGACACAGTGGGATACACAGACATAGAAACACTCACCTTGTGAAACAACTTACTAGAAACTGTCCACTCCAAACCAAACCGCCTTTCCCATCTATTCTCAGAACATGAGACAAAACAATAAACCCACACACACTCCCACAAAGGCACCTCCTTCACCCAAGTAGGTCTGTGACTATCCAGAGTGTCCTCTGACTGGTGGGCCATACTATGTTCCCCTGAAATGGTCTGTCTTCTCTCAGATCTGGTTTCCTTGGCCAACTCTTTGCAGTTGTCAGGAGCCAGTGGTGAACCACTATCTGCTTTCTCAGGAAAGGTCCATCTTCAGAGCTTTCCTGGCATTTGGCAATCCTCATATCATTAGGTACCAAGAAAACTGACTCTGTCCTTGGTAAATCCAAACAAGTGAGCCCACTGGGACTGGGACTGGGACTGCCTCTTGGTGCCTGGCTTTTTGGATACCAAGTTCAGACAGTTCCATCACCAAGGAAATGAGGTATGTCACTTTCTTTGGAACTGAATGAGGTCACTGCCTTGGCAACGACTTTGTCCTAACAGTTGCTTCCAAAGGTCCCATGAGATGGAGCCTTCCCCTACTTCCTGTGACACTTTCACAAGGTAGTATGGTATATCAACCATTGGCACCCAAGAACAGCTCTCCACACAGGCCTGGTTTGGTCCATCTTCTCTACAATAAGAAGAGAGAGGCTGATTCATACATATCCCTTCATCCTGACCAGGTTGTTTGCATTGGAAGATGACTTTTGCTCTCTCAGGTCCTTCATACCTGCCTACAACTTCTCCAGGTATCATTTCTGCATGGACCTTTGAAGTTCTCAGCAGGTGGAAGGTCCCCAAGTTTCCTGTATTGTAAAAACCACTCTGTCCCTGCTCTTCTGTAAAATGAGATTGAGGGAACAGAGTATGTTTAGGGTTAATAACAGGTTTGATTTGGGTTACGAATCATTCTGTGCGATGAATAATGCTATTGGGACCCTGCGATATTTACAAGAATATAGAGGTGAAATATAAGTATGAAAACAGAAATCTAGGTATGATTTGAAGCCCAGAAGGACATTGGGCCCTTGATTGGGATACTTAGCTTTGAATTATGCTCTGCAAAATTGTCTCAGATAATTCGATATACAATGGCATAGGACATTTTATTGAATGTAGAAGAGAACATCCAGTCAAAAAGGGATAGTCGGTAGGATTAGGAAGATAGTCGGTAGGTTTAGAAAAAAGAGTGAGTATAGGATTTGGACCAAAAGTTCTTTAGCAATAGGGTTTCGATTATAGAGTGAATGTAAATGTCAGCACATATGAAGTGTCAGTCACTAGGATCAACTTGGGAAAATTTGTTGAAAAGCAGATATCAATAGAAACATTATGAAATCAGGCAAAGTATAAAGTGAGTGATAGGATTAGACATTTCCAACAGGGTTGAGTTTGAATATATAAATTAGGAAGAAACAAATATGTAGTCACCAATAGGATTGACAATTGACAGCATTAGGCAACCTGGACATGGATGTTTTTAGTAATTCATGTACACTTTACATTTAGGCTTTGGTACAATCATAAATGTGACCTTTACATTTTTTTGTCCAGAATATTACTTTGATAAAATGTATATGTACATCAGGTGACATGAGTATGTCTTCCAACATTTCTGCAAGCAATATATTGAAGATGTGAAATTAGAATCGGGGGTACAAAGAGGTGTACCCTGTGTCTATGAATATAGAGATAAAGAATGAATAGACCGTAATGTGAATGAATAATATAACTTTTTTCAACTTTAAAAAATGAATTGATCTAATATCTGAAAAATCACAGGAAATCGTATACTGATATACAATCATTCATTCCAAGCAGTTATACATCTAATGGTAATATTCGTGTTTTGGTTTATCATGAAGAGTGTGTGAGTTTTGCTTCAAAAGTGACTATGGAAATAATGTGTTTGGAAAGAAGACTCATGAAAATACCAGTAAAGAAACCTTGACAATACATGTGTTCTGAAGCAAAAAGTGATTAAATTTGAAACAAATGCCTACAAATTTGTGAACTTGTGGATGAAATGTATATCCTATGATGTGCAAAAACTGAAGAAATAATAATGTAAAAGTGTCGAATACAAATGAATAAAGAATTACATATCATGTCCCATTGGAATCTACTTGCATTGATGTTAGACTGGGTCAGTTACTGTAGAATAATTAGGATTTGTATGCATCATTCCCTGAAGTTAGTTTTCAGTACTAGGAAACAAATATGTATTTCAGGTGGATGAATATTTCTGAATATTTTTAATCAACTTTTCACAAGAATAATCTTGTGAAAAGTTGATTAAAAATCCACATACATGAACATAAATGAATTTAGAGAGTGTATATTTGACACATATATTTCATATTTTGAAAAATCTGGAGAGTGTACACACACACACACACAAACACACACACAAAACACTCACAGACATTAAAAAGTAGCAATATAAATGCCAATCGAAATTCATCAGTAAATATATATCATCCACAGATGCAAAAATATTTATTTTACTGAACATGAGTTTACGTATAATGTTGTTCTACTAGGACGCTCCTTATAGGTTGAATTTTCAGTTCCAACAGCATTTAGGAGGAGTGATCTCTTCTCACAATTTGTATCTGCCAAGTCAGCCACCTCACAAAGATGTACCTGTGATACCTGGTAGGATTCTATATATGCATATAAATATACAAGTGTGAATAGGCTAAAGAGAAAGGGAAACATGAATTCTCATATTTGTTAACTTTAAAAACACATGGAGATCTTTTTCTATTAAACATTGACTAGATTTATAAGTCCTACCTTGTATAATGCAAAATGCAAGTCCAACTATACAACATGCCTCCAATGAACTGCTTGTATTTCTATAGGTTTGTGTTATTTTTCTCTATCATATTAGGATGAGTTGTCTGACTCTAGTATGTATGGGTTAGTGTCAGGGATTCAGTATTTCAAAAGGAAAATTGGAAATTGAATCCAATTTGTATGCAAATATATGCTACACAAATATCCTCCCACTCTCATCCAGAACAATGCCTTGAAATTTCCTTCACCCCAAGTAAGACACAGTTAGAGGAGAATAGATAGAAAATCAGTGAATACATATCTGGAATGGAAAATGCTCAGGAGTTCACAACCTTGGAGGTTGTAGAGGAGTTTCCAAAAGTAAGGGACAGGGTAAACACTCCACAAACATGGAGCTCTGCTGGCCTAAAAACTTTTAGAGCAACTGCCTCTGAGTTTGGGAACGTGAAAAATATGTTGTTGTCAGGAGAATTGGCTTCCTTTGTAGTGAGACCATCAAAGCTGGGTCTGCCTCTATGTGATGTGGAGGACATGGTATCTTATTTTCCAATGAACATGAGGTAGCAGTGTTGATTTTCTTCTTTTTAGGTAAACTGTGGCCTCTGGGGGCTAAGTGTCTCCCCGTTGGACTGTGAAGCCATTTGGTCCTCCTCCACTTTTTGTGGGGTTTTTGCTGCTGAACTGGGAGTTTGGTATTTGCTTCATGAAATTCAAGGAGTTCAACTGAGACACAGTGCTGGAGGGAGTTCTGTCATGTGTGGTGGTTCAGAGTCTGCAGAAGAACGCACCAACCACGCTTCTATCCCTCAAAGCTTGCCACATTGCATCCTTGTCCATAGCAACCTGATTCTGAACATTGCCCTGAATCCTCTCCATATAACAAGATGCCTTTAATTACAAGGGTCTGCTGGCTGCTTCATGTAATCCACAAGCCATTTGGAAGTCAATGGAAGATCCACATTGCTCCAACACAGATGTTTTATCACACTCCTGCCCACCACAGCTCTAGGCCCACTTCTCAGCAGGCTGCAACTTTCTGGCACCTCTGTTCTACACAATTTTCATAAAACCCAGTCAAGCAAGGCACTGTCTGGTACATCCATGATCAGCAAAAGGACATCCAAAGATTCTCCAGTGCCACCTGGTCATGGGAATTTCAAAAATTTCATGGTATTTATTTAGACATTTTCCAAGGATGAAGTTGGAGGCACTGTGGGTTTCAATTCATTCAGGAACCAGTAAATGGTGAGCAAGATTATTTCAATGAAAGCTCTGGAGAACCCTCACAGGCAAGGCTTCCCAAAGAATGGCCAAAAGGTCACATTAAGACAGGCCCATTAAGGTCTACAATATGAGGTCCATGTGTGTTTTCACTCTCAACTATGTCTGCCAAGTCTTTCGAATGAAATCATGTGTTATCTTGGCTGAAATTCCCAGTGCTCTGTGGAAAGCCACTCTGGGGCTAGATCTCAGTTTCCAAGGGTGACTCTCATACATCGCCTCTTAAATCACAGCACAATACATGGCAATACTTCTCTGAGATCAGTTCCTGAACTCAGTCTATAAGGGGAATCACACCAGAGTTCAAGCCCAGGTAGACCTTGTTATGTCTTCCAAGTGTCACACAAATATCCACAATTAAATCCAAAACACTTCCACATGGCACTCATCTTCTTCCATTTACACAATCATCATAATCTCTGGCTGGAGGTTTCCATGAGGGGTGCAGCCCAAGACAGTGTCCAATATAACCTCCCTTGCCCCTCATTTGCCTAAAATAAGGGTGGCCAGGACATCCTTCCAGTGAACCAAGAGTGATCAAATAGGCCTGCCATTAATATGGCACTGCTTCTCCAATTTGAGGCCTACTGACTGTGTGTTTTAGATTCTTTATGTGAATTGGAGTCTTGAGAAAAACCAAGCACTTATGGGCTAGCCTCTGCAGGGTTTTGAGGAACACATTTGAACCAAATTATCACTATTCTCACATGATGGATGACAGGAACCTTACAGAGGAATGCGAGAGACTTCATCCACACTGACTGCTCTTTTGTCCATTTTGGTTTTGGATGCACACATGGGATCCTTCTTTAGATCCATCAGGTGCTGAGAATCTAAGCCACAGTCTCACACAGGGCCAAAAGGCTGATTCAGACACATCCCTTTCCAAAGCAATTAAGCAAAGAGCCACAGGTGATGCCCTTTCATTTCCATTTGAAAACTGTTTCTTTAGGCTCTACAATGGTGTGGCCTGAGGCAAAGACCTTCCTGACATTCAGGGCATCAGAACAATTGGTGAGCAAAAGGCCCAAAGCAGGGTTTCTTCACTTAGAATTTCCTGGTCAAACTAATATCTGAGTTTTCTGAGATGCTCCCATTTCTTTCAGCTATCCAGTACATGGCCATGTCACAGAGCTTGGAGGTGGTACATATTTTGGACAAAAAACCATGAGCCTATTCCGGAGAGTGGCCAGAATTCAGGAAGAAAAGAGGAACTTAGGAAGATTGTTGGAGTTGTCCACCCATAAGTCAAGCCGCAGTCCATTCATAAATTGGGCAAGTTGAGTCTAGACAGGACACATCCAATGATTCATTCTCTTTTCTAATATCTAAAACCACGGACACAGTGGGATACACAGACAAAGAAACACTGGCCTTGTCAAACGACTTACCAGAAACAGTTCACTCCAAACCAAACAAACCGCCTTTCCTACCTATTCTCAGAACATGAGACAAAATCTCAAACCCACACCCACACACACAAAGGAAGCTCCTTCCCCAAGTAGGTCTGTGACTATTGGGAGTGTCTTCTGACTGGTGGGCCAAACTATGTTCTGATGAAATCGCCTGTCCTGTGTCAGATATGGTCTCGTTGGCCAAATCTGTGAAGTTGTCACTAGCCAGCGGTGAGCCACTACCTGCTGTCTCAGGAAAGGCCCCTCTTCAGAGCTTTCCTGACATTTGTTCATCCTCACCTCAGTAGGTACCAAGAAAGACTGACTCTGTCCTTGGTAAATCCAAAAAATAAGACCACTGGGACTGGGACTGAGACTGGCTCTGGGTGCCTGGCTTCCCGGATTCCAAGTTCAGAGAGTTCCATCACCAAGGAAGTGAGGTGAGATTACTTCCTTCAGGAATTCTTTGAGGTCATTGCCTTGGCAACCACTTTGTCCTATGAGATGGAGGCTGCCCTTACTTCCTGTGACACTTTTACAAGTTAGAATGGTATATCAACCATAGGCACCCAGGAACAGCTCTCCACACATGCCTGGTTTGGTCTATCTTGTGTACATTAACAAGAGAGAGGCTTATTCAGACACAACCCTTCATCCTGGAAAGGTTGTTTGCGATGGAAGATGACATTTGCTCTCTCAGGTCCTTCATAGATGCCTACATCTTCTCCAGGGATCAAATTTGCATGGACATTTGAGGTTCTCAGCAGGAGGAAGATACCCTACATTCCTGTATTGTAAGACGAACTCTGTCCCTGCTCTTCTGCAAAGTTAGATTGAGGGAAGAGTGTATGGTTAGGGTTAATAACATGTTTGATTTGGGTTACGAATCATTGCGAAGGATGATTAATAGTATTGGGAACCTGCGATATTTATAAGATTATAGAGGTGAAATATAAGTATGGAAACAGAAATCTAGGTAAGATTTGAAGCCCAGAAGGGCATTAGGCCCTTGATTGGGATACTTAGCTTATAATTACGTTCTGCGCAGATGTCTCAGATAAATCGATAATCAATGGCATAGGAACTTACACCTTGGAAGATTGATTTTAGAAGAGAACATCCACTCAAATTGAGATAGTCGGTGGGATTAGGAAGGTAGTCAGTAGGTTTAGGAAATAGAGTGAGTATAGGACATGGAGCAAAAGTTCTGTAGCAATAGTGTTTTGGTTATAGAGTGAATGTAAATTTCAGCACATGTGAAGAGTCATTCACAATGATTAACTGGGGAAAATATGTAGAAAGGAAAATATCAATACAGACCTTACGAAATTAGGCAATTATACAGTGAGTGATAGGATTAGACATTTTCAATAGGGTTGAGATTGAATACATAATCTTAGGAAGAAACAAATATGTCGTCACCAATAGGAATGACATTTGAAAGCATTAGGCAACCAGGACATTTATCGTTTTAGTAATCCATGTTCACTTTCCATTTAGTATTTGGTACAATCATAAGTGTGATTTTTGCATTTTGTGCCCAGAAAAATATTGTGATCAAATGTATATGTAGATCATAAGACATGAGTATTTCTTCCACGATTACTGGGAGCAATATTTGAAGACATATAAATTAGTATTGGGGGTACAAAGTGGTGTACCCTGTGTCTATGAATATAGAGATAATGCATGAATAGACCATACTGTGAATAAATATTATAACTGGTTCCACTTTAAATAATGGATTGAATTGATATCTGAAAATATATAGGAAATCATATATTGACATACAATCATTCACTCCAACCAGTTATATATCTAATGGTAATCTTAGGGTTATTGTTTATCATGAAGTGTGTGTGAGTTTTGTTTCAAAAGTGATTATGGAAATCGAAAATAATATGTTTGGAAAAAAGTCTCATGAAAAGACCAGTCAAGAAATATGGAGGAATCCATGTGTTCTGAAGCAGGAAGTGATTGAAAGTGAAACAAATGCCTATAAATTTTCTAAATTGTGAATGAAATATATATCCTGTTATGTGCATAAACTGTTGAAATAGTAATGTATCAGTGTTGAATAAAAGTGAAAGTCAAAATACACATCATGTCCAATAGGAATCTACTTGCATTGATGTTAAACTGGGTCAGTTACTGTAGAAATATTAGAATTGTGTGCATTATGCACCAAAGATAGTTTTCTTTTATTTTTATTTATGGTTGTTCAAAACATTACATAGTTCTTGATATATCATATTTCACACTTTGATTCAAGTGGGTTATGAACTCCCATTTTTACCCTGTATACAGATTGCAGAATCACATCAGTTACACATCCATTGATTCACATATTGCCATACTAGTGTCTGTTGTATTCTGCTGACTTTCCTATCCTCTACTATCCCCCCTAGCCTCCCTGCCCCTCCCCACTTCTCTCTCTACTCCCTCTACTGTAATAAATTTCTCCCCCTTGTATTATTTTTCCCTTTCCCCTCAATTCCTCTTGTTTGTAATTTTGTATAACCCAGAGTGTCTCCTTCCAATTCCATGCAATTTCCCTTCTCCCTCCCTTCCACCTCTCATCCCTGTTTAATGTTAATCATCTTGTCATGCTCTTTGTCCCTATCTCTTCTTAGTTACTCTCCTTATATCAAAGATGACATTTGGCATTTGTTTTACAGGAATTGTGTAGCTTCACTAAGCATAATCCAGTCTAATGCCATCCATTTTCCTGCAAATTCTGTGACTTTTTCATTTTTCAATGCAGAGTAATAATCCATTGTGTGTTAATGCCACATTTTTTTTAATCCATTATTCTATTGAAGGGCATCTAAGTTGGTTCCACAGTCTTGCTGTTGTGAATTGTGCTGCTATGAACATCGATGTAGCAGTGTCCCTGTAGCATGCTCTTTTTAGGTCTTTAGTGAATAGACCAAGAAGGGGAATAGCTGGGTCAAATGGTGCTTCCATTCCCAGCTTTCCAAGAAATCTCCATACTGCTTTCCCAATTGGCTGCACCAATTTGCAGTCCCACCAGCAATGTACAAGTGTACCTCTTTTCCCACATCCTTGCCAGCACTTCTTGTTGTTTGACTTTATAATGGCTGCCAATCTTACTGGAGTGAGATGGTATCTTAGGGTGGTTTTAATTTGCATTTCTCTGACTGCTGGAGATGGTGAGCATTTTTTCATGTACTTATTGATTGATTGTATGTCCTCATCTGAGAAGTGTCTGTTGAGGTCCTTGGACCATTTGTTGATTGGGTTATTTGTTATCTTATTGTCTAATTTTTTAAGTTCTTTGTATACTCTGGATATTAGGGCTCTCTCTGAAGTGTGAGTAGTAAAGATTTCTTCCCAGGATGTAGGCTCCATATTTACCTCTCTTATTGTTTCTTTTGCTGAGAAAAAACTTTTTTAGTTGAGTAAGTCCCATTTGTTGATTCTAGTTATTAACTCTTGTACTATGGGTGTCCTATTGAGGAATCTGTAGCCCGACCCCACAGTATGTACATCGTAACCAAATTTTTCTTTTATCAGACAGTGTGTCTCTGATTTGATATCAAGCTCCTTGATCCATTTTGAGTTAACTTTTGTGCATGGTGAGAGAAAGGGATTCAGTTTCATTTTGTTACATATGGATTTTCAGTTTTCCCAACACCATTTGTTGAAGATGCTATCCTTCCTCCATTGCATGCTTTTAGCCCCTTTATCAAATATAAGATAGTTGTAGTTTTGTGGATTGGTTTCTGTGTCCTCTATTCTGTACCATTGGTCCACCTGCCTTTTTCGGTACCAGTACCATGCTATTTTTGTTACTATTGCTCTGTAGTATAGTTTGAAGTCTGGTATCGCTATACCACCTGATTCACACTTCCTGCTTAGCATTGTTTTGCAATTCTGGGTCTTTTATTTTTTCATATGAATTTCATGATTGCTTTCTCTATTTCTACAAGAAATGCCTTTGGGATTTTGATTGGCATTGGATTAACCCTATAGAGAACTTTTGGTAATATCGCCATTTTGATGATGTTAGTTCTGCCTATCCATGAACAGGGTATATTTTTACATCTTCTAAGATCTTCTTCTATTTCTCTCTTTAGGGTTCTGTAGTTTTCATTGTATAAGACTTTCACCTCTTTTGTTAGGTTGATTCCCATTTTTTTTTTTTTTTAGGATATTGTGAATGGAGTGGTTGTCCTCATTTCCATTTCAGAGGATTTGTCGCTGATATACAGGAATGCATTTGATTTATGCGTGTTGATTTTATATCCTGCCACTTTGCTGAATTCATTTATTACCTCTATTAGTTTCTTTGTAGACCCTTTTGGGTCTGCTAGGTATAGAATCATGTCATCTGCAATAGTGATAATTTAAGTTATTCTTTTCCTATTTATATGCCTTTAATTTCTTTCATCTGTCTAATTGCTCTGGCCAGTCTTTTGAGAACTATATTGAACAGAAGTGGTGAAAGCGGGCATCCCTGTCTTGTTCCAGATTTTGGAGGGAATGTCTTCAATTTTTCTCCATTAAGAATGACGCTAGCCTGCGGTTTAGCATAGATTGTTTTTACAATATTGAGGAATGTTCCTGTTATTCCTAGTTTTTCGAGAGTTTTGAACATAAAGGGATGCTGTACTTTGTCGAATGCTTTTTCTGCATCTATCTAGATGATAATATGGTTTTTATTTTTAAGTCTATTGATGTGGTGAATAACACTTATTGATTTTCGTATATTGAACCCTCCTTGCATCCCAGGGATGAATCCTACTTGATCATGGTCCACATTTTTTTGATATGTTTTTGTAACTGATTCTCCAGAATTTAATATAAGATTTTTGCATTTAGGTTCATTAGAGATATCGGTCTTTAGTCTTCTTTCTTTGAAGTGTCTATCTGGTGAAGGAATCAGAGTGATATTGGCCTCGTAGAATGAATTTGGAAGATCTCCCTCTTTTTCAATTTTCTGAAATAGCTTGAAAAGTATTGGTATTAGTTCATATTTAAAGGTTTTGTAAAAGTCTGATGTATACCCATACGGTCCTGGGATTTTCTTAGTTGGTAGTCTTTGGATGGTTTCTTTTATTTCCTCAATTGATATTGGTATGTTTAGGTTGTCTATATCCTCCTAACTCACTCTGGTCAGATCATATGACTTAAGAAATATTTCGATGCCTTCACTATCTTCTATTATTTTGGAGTATAAGGATTCAAAGTAATTTCTGATTATCTTCTGTATTTCTGAAATATCTGTTGTGATATTGCCTTTTTCATCCCATATGATAGTAATTTCAGTTCTCTCTCCTCTTCATTAGCATGGCTAGGGGTCTGTCCATTTTATTTATTTTTTCAACGAACCAACTTTTAGTTTTGTCAATTTTTTCAATTGTTTCTTTTGTTTCGATTTCATTGATTTCTGCTCTGATTTTAATTATTTCTTTCCTTCTACTTCTTTTGCTGTTGTTTGCTTTTGTTTTTCTAAGATTTTGAGATGAAGTATGAGATCATTTATTTGTTGTTTTTTTCTTTTTCTAAGGAATGAACTCCAAGCAATGAATTTTCCTCTTAGAACTGCTTTCAATGTGTCCCATAGATTCCGATATATTGTGTCTGTGTTTTCATTTTTCTCTAAGAATTTTTTATTTTCCTCCTTGATGTCTTCTATAACCCATTGATCATTCAATAACCTATTGTTCATTCTCCAAATGATGCATGGTTTTTCCTTCCTTCTTTTATCATTGATTTTTAGTTTCATTCCATTATGATAAGATAAGATGCATGGTATTATCTCTACTCCTTTAATTTGTCTAAGAGTTGCCCTGTGACATAATATATGATCTATTTTTGAGAAGGATCCATGTGCTGCTGAGGAAAAATGTAACTGCTTGATGTTGGGTCGTATATTCTATATATGTCAATTAAGTCTAGGTTATTAATTGTGTTATTGAGTTCTATAGTTTCCTATTTCAACTTTTGTTTGGAAGTCCTGTCCAGTGGTGAGAGAGCTGTGTTGAAGTCTCCCATGATTATTGTATGGTGGTCTATTAGACTCTTGAACTTGAGAAAAGTTTGTTTGATGAACATAGCTGCACCATTGTTTGGGGCATACATATTTATGATTGTTATGTCTTGCTGGTGTATGGTTCTCTTGAACAGTATGTAGTGTCCCTCTTTATCCCTTTTGATTAACTTTGGCTTGAAATCTATTTTATTTGATATGAGTATGGACACTCCTGCTTTTTTCCGAAGTCCATATGAGTGATATGATTTTTTCCAAACTTTCACCTTCAGTGTATGTATGTCTTTTTCTTATCAAATGCGTCTCCGGTAGGCAGCATATTATTGGGTCTTGTTTTGTGATCCATTCTACTGGCCTGTGTCTGTTAATTGGTGAGTTTAAGCCATTAACATTTACAGTTATTATTGAGATAAGGGTTGTTCTTCCAGCCATATTTGTTTATTTATGTTATTAAACATGGATTGTTTTCCTCTTTGATTATTTCCCCCCTTTAATGTCCTACCTCCCACTGTTGGTTTTCATTATTTTCCAATTACTCTTCCTGTAATATTTTGCCAAGGATGTTTTGAAGAGATGGTTTTCTAGCTACAAATTCTTTTAACTTTTGCTTATCATGGAAAGTTTTAATTTCATCTTCCATCCTGAACCTTAATTTTGCTGGATACACAGTACATGGTTGGAACCCATTTTCTTTCTGTGATTGAAAAATGTCATTCCAGGATCTTCTAGCTTTCAGAGTCTTTGTTGAAAGATCAGCTGTTATCCTGATTGGTTTACCCCTAAATGTAATCTGCTTCCTTTCTCTTGTAGATTTTAAAATTCTCTCCTTATTCTGTATGTTGGGCATCTTCATTATAATGTGTCTAGGTGTGGATCTCTTATGATTTTTCACATTCGTCGTCCTGTAGGCTTTTAGAATGTGGGAGTCTGTCTCATTCTTCAAGTCTGGGAAGTTTTCTCATATTATTTCATTGAATAGATTGCTCATTCCTTTGGTTTGGACCTCTATACCTTCCTGTATCCCAATGACTCTTAAGTTTGGTCTCTTTATTTTATCCCATATTTCTTGGATGTTCTGTTCATGTTTTCTTAACAGTTTGGCTGAGCTGTCTATGTTCTTTTCAAGTTGAAATACTTTGTCTTCATTGTCTGATGTTCTATCTTATAAGTGTTCTACTCTGATGGTAGTATTCTCAATTGAGTTTTTAAGATGGTTTATTGCTTCCTGCATTTCTAGGATTTCTGTTTGTTATTTTTTACAACCTCTATCTCCCTGTATAGTTGATCTTTTGCTTCTTGGTTTTGTTTATGTAATTCATTGTTGAAGTGATCTTTCATTGTCTGATTTTGCTGTCTAATGTCTTCCTTGAGACTCCAGATCATCTGAAGAATGTATATCCTGAGTTCTTTATCTGACATTCCATCTGCTGCAGCTATTACCTCTTCTAAAGTTGTGTTGACCTGCATTGCTTGTGGTTCTTTTTTCCTTTTCTTTTCATACTGCTCGCGTTTCTTTCTGCTTGGTGAAACTGTTGTGATTTTGAAATTTTCCCCCTATATATTTATATTGCTCTTGTATATTTGAAAAGTCTTCATTGCAGGGGCAGGGGTGGCTGTGCTGTTCCACCAATTGGGGTGATATATCTACCACGCTGATGGGCCGCTAGGCCTGTTATTCTGATCGGTCGCAGGTCTGCTTACCATGCAGGCGCAGGAGGCTGCTCTCCTCTGCCCCTCCTCCAATTGGTGTGACGTGTCTACCACGCCCGTGGACCCCTGCGGTGTTTTGCCGATCGGTCGCAGGTCTGCCTACCTTGCTTGCGTGGGCGGCGGCTCTGCTCTACCCCTACCCCAATTGGGGTGACGTGACTACCACGCCAGTGGGCCGCTGGGCCTGGTCTGCCGGTTGGTCGCAGGTCAGGATACCTTGTGAGCACGGGCTACAGATCTGTTCTGCCCCTACTCCAAATGGGGTAAAGTGTCTGCCGCGCCAGCAGGCCGCTGGGCCTCTTCTTCTGGTCAGGTGCAGGTCTGCTACCTTGCAGGCGCGGGTGGTGGCTCTGCTCTGCCCCTACTCCAATTGGTGTGTCGTGACTACCATGCCTGCAGGTTGCTGGGCCTGTTCTGGGCATGGGCAAAGGCTCTGCTCTGCCCCTACTCCTATTGGGGTAATGTGAATACCATGCCGGTGACCCACTGGGATTGTACTAGGCACGGGAGAAGGCTCTGCTCTGCAACAACTCCAATTGGGGTGATGTGACTACCACACCTGTGGGTCGCTGGGCCTGTTCTGGGCCCGGGTAGCAGCTCTGTTCTGCCTCTACTCCAATTGGGTTGACGTGACTACCATGCAGGTGTGTCACTGGGTCTGTTCCAGGTGCGGGCAGCTGCTCTGCTCTGCCCCTCTGGCTTGATGACAAAGTGAGAGAGACCCGGGTGTTTGTGACTCACTTTCTTCACCAGGAGACCAACTGTTTCTGTCACTGCTGGTATCAATGAAGTTATCTCCTCTGCTGCTTTCTGATGACATCAGAAATTTGTCATGTTGGTATCCCATGTGAAAGGCAGCATTTTGTTCCCTTTTCTGGGTGACCAAAGCAATGGGTGAGTCCTGACCGGCCCTCACAAGCCGCGTCTCAATCCTGTTGCCACTGCCTATGAAGGCTCGGTTGATATTTACCTCCACAGTATTCAGCAAGACCCGGAACGAGAAGCAGTTTCCGCGGGTTCTTTAGCCCTGGGCCAGATCAGTTCCGAGAGGCGGAATTCGGCCGCTCTGGGCTTGGTGTATGTTCTAATAGGAGCAGGCTCCAAGACGGAGTTTCTGCAGGTTCTTTGGCACTGAGCCTGAGTAATTTGTCTGTGACACAAAGGTGAATGGCATCCTGAAATTACCTGTTCTATAGGTGAATGAGCTTCGATCAGTCGAAAACAGGGATGGTGACATCAGCTCTCCAAGATGGTGGCCGCTGGCTTCCTCTGTGGTCTGACCGGTGTGGAGAACCGAATTGGACCGCATCCTTTCCCGTCTCAAACCCAGAATTCAGCACTTAGCACAGTGATTGCATACCTGTCAGGAGCCCACAGAATCCACACCGCTGTATATTTGCATTGCTATCTCTTCGTTTCCCAGTGCACGCCGCAGATTCTAGCCGCAGACCGATTTCCTGAATAAGCAGCATGACCCTCTATGCGGACAAATCACTCGTGTTTGAGCCCGCGTAGCTGATCCTCGTGAGATGGAAATATGTCGACTAGGTTTTGGAGCACCCCAATTTTGCTGGAAATTTCTAACAAGATAGGTTTTAGCCATTATAACTCGTCATTCTCCCGCACAGTGACGCGGTACATGGGGGTGATGCACTCCCTTCACCACCATCATATGATCCCCCAAAGTAAGTTTTCAGTACTAAGAAACAAATATGTATTTCTGGTGGATGAATAATTCTGAGAATATTCTTGTGAAAACTTGATTATTAATCCAAATACATGAATATGAGTGAATTTAGGGAGTGTATAATAAGAAAAATATACTTCATATTTTGAAAAATCTGGAGAGTGAATATATATATATATATACACACACACACACACACATACACACACAGACATTAAAAAGTAGCATTATGTATGCCAATCGAAATTCACCACGAAGTAATATATCATCCACAGATCCAAAAATATTCATTTTAATGAACATGGATTTATGTTGTTCAAATAAGAAGCTCACTCATATGTTGAATTTTCAGTTCCAACAGCATTTAGTAGGAGTGATCTCTTCTCACAATTTGCATCTGCCAAGCCAGCCACCTCACAAAATGTACGAGTGATACCAGGTAGAATTCTATATGTGCATATAAAAATACATGTGATGAATAGGCTACAGAGAAAGGGAGACAGTTATTCACATGTTTGTTAACTTTTAAAACACATGGAGAACTATTTCAATTAAAATTCGCTAGATTTATAACACCTACCATTTATCATACGAAAGGCAAGTCCAACTATACACCATGCCTCCTGTGAACCTCTTGTATTTCTATTCTGTTTGGGTTATTTTTCTCCACCATATTAGGATTAAAAGTCAAAGTCTAGTAGGGTATATGTTAGTGTCAGGGATTCAGTATTTCGAATGGAAAATTGGAAAATGTATCAAATGTGTATGCAAATATATGCTACACAAAAATCTTCCCACCCTCATTCAGCACAATGCCTTGACATTACCTTCGCCCCACATAAGACACAATTAGAGGAGAAGAGTTAGAAAATCTGTGAATACATATGTGTAATGAAAAATGCTCAGGAGTTCACAAATTTGCAGGTGGTAGAGGAGTTTCCAAAAGTAAGGGACAGGGTAAAAACTCCACAAACATGAAGTTCTGCCAGCCTAACATCTGGAGAAACTGCCTCTGAGGTTGGGCAATGAAATATATGCTGTTGTCAGGAGCATTAGCTTCATTTGTTGTGAGACCATCATAGCTGAGTCTTCATCTATGTGATCTGGATGACATGGATTCTTATTGTCCAATGAACATGAGGCAGCAGTGCTGAATTTTCTATTTGTAGGTAACCTGTGGCCACTGGGGTCTAAGTGTCTCCCCTTGTGGACTGTAATTCCATTTGGTCATCCTCCACTATTCGTGGTATTTCTTGCTGCTGCACTGGGAGATTGGTGTTTGCTTCATGAAATACAAGGATTTCAAATGGGACACAGTGCTGAAGTAAGTTCTGTCAAGTGTGATGGGTCAGGTTCGTCAGGAGAATGCACCAACCAGGCTTCTATCCCACATAGCTTGCCCCATTGACCATAGCAACCTGATTCTGAACATTGCCCTAAAACCTCTCCATATAACAATATGCTTTTACATATAAGGGTCTACTGGCTGCAAAATGTCAGTCACAATCCATTTGGAAGCCAATGGCAGATCCAAATGCCCCCACCACAGATGTTTTATTACACACCTGCCAACCACTACTCTAGTACAACTACTCAGCAGGATCCAACTTACTGGCATCTCTGTTCAACACCATTTTCATAAAACCCAGTCAATCAAGGCACTGTCTTGTATACTCATGATCAGCAACAGGACATCCAAATATTCTCCAGTGCTACCCGGTCATGGGAATTTCAAAAATTTCATGGTATTGATATAGCCAATTTTCAAGGATGAAGTTGGAGGCACTGTGAATTTTAATTCACTCAGAAACCATTAAATGGTGAGGAAGCTCATTTCAATGAAAACTCTGGAGAATTCTTACAGGCAAGGCTTCCAAAAGTGGCGAAAAGTCAGATTAAGCCAGGCCCCTTGAGGTCTACAATGTATGGTCCATGTGTGTTTCGACTCTCAAATATGGCTGCCAAGTCTTTAAGAATAATATCATGTGATATCCTGGCTGAGATTCCCTGTGCTCTGTGGAAAGTCAACTTGGGCCTAGATGTCACTTTCCAAGGGCAACTCTCATGCATGGCCATCTAAAATTCCAACACAATTCCTGGCAATAATTCTCTGAGATCAGTAAAAGAACTCAGTCTCTAAGGGGAATCACACCAAAGTGCAAGCCTAGGTGGACCCAGAGATCTCTTCCAACCGCCAGACAAATATCCACAATTTAAACCAAACACTCTCACATGGCCCTCATCTTCTTCCATATAGACACTCATCATATTCTCTGGCTGGAGGTTTCCATAAGGGACGCAGCCCATGACAGTGTCCAAAATAAGCTCCGTGCCCCTCATTTGCCTAAAGTCAGGGTGGCCTGGACTCTCTTCCTGTGAACCAGTAGTGATCAAATAGGCCTGCCTTTAATATTGCTTGGCTTCTCCAACTTGAGACCTTCTAGCTTTGGGGTTTAGATTCTTTAAGTGAATTGGAGTCATGAAAATCAAACACCTATGGCCTAGCCTCTGCAGGGCTTTGAAGAACTCATTTGACCCAAAGGATCCCTATTCTCACTTGATGGATATCAGGAACCTACCAGAGGAAGGCAAGAGAGTTCATCAACAATATCTGATCTTTTTGCCATTTTGGTTTTGGATGCATGCATGGGATCTATCTTTAGATCCATCAGGTGCTGAGAATCTAAGCCACAGCCTCACACAGGGCCAACAGGCTGATTCAGATATATCCCAATCCTAAGCAATTAAGCAAAGAGTCACAGGTGATTCCCATTCATTTCCATTTGAAAACTGTTTTCTTCAGGGTTCACAAAGTGGTGGCTTGAGGCAAAAAACTTCCTGACATTCAACAGAACAATAGGTAAGCAAAAGGAACAAAGAGGGGTTTCTCCACTGAGACTTTCCTGGTCAACAGATATTTGAGATTTCTGAGATGCTAGCCATTTCTTTCAGTTATCCAGTACATAGCCATGTCACAGATCTTGGAGGTACAAATCTTGGACACAAAACCACGATACTATTCTGGAGAGTGGCCAGAATTGAGAAAGAAAACAGGAAATTAGGAAGCTTGTAGGTGTTGCCCATCCATAAGGCAAGCCAGAGTCCACTCATGAATTGGGCAGGATGAATGCTGGGAAGCTTTCTACTAGACAGGACACATCCATTGATGCATTGTCTTTTCTAATGTCTACAACAATGGACTCAGTGGGATACACACACATAGAAACACTCGCCTTGTCAAAGGACTTAACAGAAATATTCCACTCCATACCAAACAAACCGCCTTTCCTACCTATTCTCAGAACATGAGACAAAACCACAAACTCACACCCACACCCAAAAAGGCACCTCCTTCCCCCTAGTAGGTCTGTGACTCCCTGGAGTGTCGTCTGACTGGTGGGCCATTCTATGTTCTTCCAAAATGACCTCTCCTGTCTCAGATCATGTCTGCTTGGCCAACTCTGTGAAGTTCTCAAGAGCCAGCGGTGAGACACTACCTGCTTTCTCAGGAAAAGCCCCTCTTCAGAGGTTTCCTGGCATTTGGCCATCCTCACATCTGTAGGTACCAAGAAAGACTGACTCTGTCCTTGGTAAATCCAAACATGTCAGACCACTGGGACTAGGACAGGGACTGTCTCTTGGTGCCTGGCTTCCTGGATTTCAAGTTCAGAGAGTTCCATCACCAAGGAAGTGAGGTGAGATCACTTCCTTCAGGATATGAATGATGTCACTGCCTTGGCAACCACTTTGTCCTAACAGTTGCTTCCAAAAGTATCATGAGGTGGAGGCTGTCCTGATTTTCATGGGACACTTTCTCTAGTTAGAATGTTATATCAACCATAAGCACCCGGGAACAGCTTCCACACAGGACTGGTTTGGTCCATGTTCTATACATTAAGAAGAGAGAGACTGATTCAGACACAACCCTCCATCCTGACCAGGATGATTGCCATGGAAGATGACTTTTGCTTTCTGAGGTACTTCATAGCTGCCTTCATCTTCACCAGGGATCATTTCTGCATGAACATTTGAGTTTCTCAGCAGGTGAAGATCCCCTAGATTCCTGTAGTTTAATACCCACACTGTTATTGCTCTCCTGCAAAGTGAGTGTATGGTTACGGTTAATAATATGTTCAATTTGGGTTAGGAATCATTCTGCAGGAAGAATAATGAGATTGGGAACCTGCGATATTTATAAGAATATATACGTGAAATATATGTATGAAAACGGGAATCTAAGAAAGATTTGAAGCCCAGAAGGGCATTGGGCCCTTTATTTGGATACTTAGTGTTGAATTATGTTCTGTACAGTTGTCTCAGTTAAATCGAAATACAGTGGCATAGGACCTTGTACCTTGGATGATTGAATGTAGAAGAGAACATCCAGTCAAAAAGGGATAGTCAGTAGGATTAGGAAGATAGTCAGTAGGTTAAGGAAGAAGAGTGAGTATATGATTTGGAATAAAAAGCTTCTTTAGCAATAGGGTTTCATTTAGAGAGTGAATGGAAATGTCAGCACATGTGAAGAGTCAGTCACAATGATGAACTGGGGAAAATATGTAGGAAAGCAGGTGTCAATAGAGACATTACGAAATCAGGCAAAGTATAAAGTGAGTGATAGGATTAGACATTTTCAACAGGGTTGAGTTTGAATACATAATCATAGGAAAAAACAAATATCTCGTCACAAATGGGAATGACATTTGAGATCATTAGGCAATCTGGACATGGATGTTATTAGTTATCCACGTTCACTTTCCTTTTAGGCTTTGGTACAATCATAAGTGTGACATTTTTATGGTTTTTTTTTTTTTTGTTCAGAATATTACTGTGATAAAATGTATATGTAGATCAGGTGGCATGAGTATTTCTTTCACCATTTCTGGGAGCAATATTTTGAAGACGTATACATTAGTATTAGGGGTACAAAGAGGTGTACCCTGTGTCTATTAATATAGAGATAATGCATGAATAGACCATACTATGAATAAATAACGTAACTGATTCCACTTTAAATAATGGATTGAATTGATATGTGAAAATATATAAGAAATCTTATATTGATATACAATCATTCATTCCAACCAGTTATATTTCTAATGATAATATTAGGATTATGATTTATGATGAATGGTGTTTGAGTTTTGCTTTACACGTGATGATGTTAAACAAAAATAATATGTTTGGAAAGAAGTCTCATGAAAAGACCAGTCAAGAAACATGGAGGAATACATGTGTTCTGAATCAGGAAGTGATTGATCGTGAAACAAATGCCTATAAATTTTCTAATTTGTGACTGAAATATATATCCCATCATGTGCATGAACTGAAGACATAGTAACGTACAAGTGTTGAATAAAAATGAAAGTCAAAATACACATCATGTCCCCTAGGAATCTACTTGCATTCATTTTAAACTGGCTAAGTAACTGTAGAAATATTAGGGTTTGTATGCACCATTCACTGAATTTAGTTTTCAGTACTAGGAAACAATATGTATTTCAGGTGGATGATTATTTCTGAAAATAATCTTGTTGAAAGTTGATTATAAATCCACAGATATGAATATGAATGTATTTAGGGGCGTGCATAATAAGACACATATATTTCATATTTTGAAAAATCTAAAGAATATATATATATATATATATATATATATATATATATATATATATATACACACACACACGCAAATGCACAGATATTAAAAAGTAGCAATACAGGAGATCCATTATGAAGGCGGGCATGGAGAATTCAAGTCTCTGATCTCTTCAGCTGCGCGTGCATAGGGAGTCGTAAACTGTCTAAATGCTGTTTGCTCAGAATCACTAGGCAATATTGACCTGTTGTGAATCTGGGGCGAACAGTCTGGGCCCCTCAGAACACACACAAAGCCCGGATTGGCTGCATTCAAGCTTAGATTCATCTGGTTTTTGTGACTCAGCACTAACATTCCCGCTGAAATAATTGGTCGGGCTTTCGGAATTGACAGAGTTAAAAGCCAACTGAGCCTTCATAGGCAGTGGCCACAGGATTGAAATGGGGCTTGGGAGAGATAGTCAGGACCCAGCTGTTGCATTGGTCACCCAGCAAAGGGAACGAACGGTCACCATTGTAATGGTATACCACCATGGCAGCGAACTGACGTCACAGTCGGAGGAGATAACTTCATTGAAACCAGTGCAAGTATGTTATCCCATTGCCATCTCTCTCAACACCGCAGGGAAACCTCAAGGGCCCTTCCCACCTCTGCCGTAATGGCCCCTCCCAGCTCTCCAAGGAGCGCAATACCCAGACCTAGGGAATCAGGATTGGCTCGGGACTCGAGGCGTGTAATTGCCGGCTACCGCTCCCACCAGTGCTGACAATTGAGGTCTCTTACACCACCTACCGGGGCCATGGCTCCCGAAGGGCAAGCAAATTCGCTGGGGTTTCTCAGCCCCAAGCTCTACAAACTTAGGGTCTGAGGGAGGCAATTAAGGAGAGTGTGCCCAGCCGTTCATGGAAACAGGGCTACCAGGAGCAGAGGCCTGGCTTGTAACCAGTATTGTGGTGAGCGTCACAGGTGAGTGGGGCCTGGCTTGAGGAAGCACAAGAGAAGGCCCTAGGCACTCAGGGTTGGAGACCCGCCCAGTCTGGGAGGAAGAGCTGCTGCACAGTGATTGGTTCCCACTTATTGAGAGGAGAAGCTTGGCCCAGTGCGCACAGCTCCACCTACTGGAAGAGAAGTTAATTGAACTCTAGGACTGCATGTATTATTACTATTTTTTTATTTGTATTTTTTTCTTTTTCTTTCATTTTCATTTTTGTTGTTGTTGTTCATTAACTTTTTAAAATGTTTTTATTTTTTTAATTTCTTTTATTTTATTATTATTATTATTAATATTATTATTTTAAATTTTAATTTTCAATTTTTTAATCATCATTATTACTTAAAATTTTCTTTCTTTATTTTCTATTTTTTTTTGTCTTTTCATTTCATTTCAATTTTTTTATTCCCCCTTACTTGAATTCTACCTGCCTACTCTCATTCTCTTTAGTGACTTCTCCCTTCCCTTCTAATATCTTTCCTCTCAAGCATCAAATAAATTTATAATAGTAAGCAGTAACTCAGTAGTCAAACAGAACGAGAAGTAACATGAGAAGCATAAAAAAGCAAGGAAGAAAAGGAGTACGAACAATGAAGGACAGCCTAAATATTCAAGAGCACCTAGAGTCATCAGAAAAATGGTGATATAAAGAACTCAAGGAATACCTTAGACAGATGGAATGGAACCTTAAAGAGGATACGAGACAGCAAAAACAAACAGTGATAGAACGCATTGAAAATAAATTACATAAACAGATAAAATAAGAAATTAAGCATCTTTATCAGGAGATAGAGATTATTAGAAAAATCAAACAATAATTCTAGAAATCAAGGAAATGATAAACCAAATTAAAAATTCAATTGAGAGTATCACTAACAGTGTAGAGCAAGTAGAAGACAGAATGAAGACAAAATATATCATCTTGAAAAAAGTCTAGCCAACAAAGAAATGCTGTAAAAAATTATGAGAAAACATTCAAGAGATATGGAATAACATAAAAAAAAAAAAAAAAAACTAATGAGTCATATGGATAGAGGAAGGTACAGAGATTCAAACCAAGGGAATGAGAAATCTGCTGAATGAAATAATTACAGAAAACTTTCCAGAAATAAAAATGGAAAGGGATAAACAAATTGTAGATGCTTACAGGACATCGAGCACACAAAATCACAGTAGACCAATGCCAAGAAACATTGTTATGAAGATATCCAATATACAGAACAAAGAGAAAATATTAAAAGCTACCAGAGAAAGGAGGCAGATTAGAATCATTACAATCAGGGGTAAACCAAAAAGGTTAACAATGGATTTTTCATCACAGATGCTGGAAGTGAGAAGATCCTGGAACAACGTACTTCAAACACTGAAAGACAATGGATGCCAACCAAGAATTATGTATCCAGCAAAATTAAGCTTAAGGTAAGACAACGAGATAAAAATATTTCATGATAAACAAAACCTAAAAGAATTTGCAGCCAGATAACCAGCATTGCAAAGCATCTTGAGCAAAACACTACACGAGGAAGAAATGAAAATCAACAACGAAAACCATGAGTGAGAAGTGCCTCAGTAATGACAGAGGGCGGGGAAAAGCTAATCATGGAGAAACAAACTAATTTAAAAAAAAGATATAAGCAAACATGGGTGGCAGTACAAACCATATATCATTAGTAACTCTAAAAGTAAATGGCTTAAACTCTCGAATAAAGTGACATAGGCTTGTAACTTGAAATAAAAAAAAAATCCAACAATATATTGCCTCCAGGGGACACATCTGAATGGAAAAGACATACACAGGCTGAAGGTGAAAGATTGGGAAAATTTATACCATGCACACGGTCCTCGTAAGCAAGCAGGGGTGGCCATCCTCCTATCGAATAAAATCGACCTCAAGACTAATTTAATCAAAAGGGATAAAGAAGGACATTATATACTGCTAAAATGAACCATTCACCGACAAGACATAACAATTATCAATATTCACGCAGCAAATAATGGTGCTGCGATGTTCATAAAACAAATTCTCCTCAAGTTAAAGAATCAAATAGACCACAATACAATAATTATGGGTGACTTCAACTCACCTCTCTCACCATTGGACAGATCCTCCAAACAAAAGTTGAAAAAAGAAACTATAGAACTCAATCTCGCAATCAATACCCTAGACTTAACTGACATATATAGAATATATCAACCATCATCAAGTGGATATACTTTTTTCTCAGCAGCACATGGATCCTTCTCAAAAATAGACGATATGTTATGCCATAGGGCAACCCTCAGTAAATATAAAGGGGTGGACATAATACCATGAATTTTTTGTGATCATAATGGAATGAAACTGGAAACCAATGATAAAAGAAGGAAGAAAAAATCATACATCACATCCAAAATGAAGAATATGTTACTGAATGATCAATGGGTTACAGAAGACATAAAGGAGGAAATCAAAAAATTCTTAGAGATAAATGAAAATACAGACACAACATATCAGATTCTATGGGGTACAATGAAAAGAAGTTTTAAGGGGTAAATTCATCGCCTAGAGGTCATTCCTCAAAATAGAAAAGAAAAACAAATAAATGAGCTCACACTTCATCTCAAAGCCTTAGAAAAGGAAGAGCAAAACAACAGCAAATGTAGCAGAAGGCAAGAAATAATTAAAATCATAGCGAAATTGAAACAAAAGAAACTATTGAAAAAATTAACAAAACTAAAAGGGGTTCTTCAAAAAGATAAATAAGATAGACAGACCCTTAGCCATGCTAACGAAGAGAAGAAGAGAGAGAAATCAAATTACTAACATACGGGATGAAAAAGGCAATATTACAACAGATGCTACATAAATACAGAAGAAAATTAGAAATTATTTTGAAAACCTGTATTCCAATAAAATAGAAAATAGTGAAGACATCGATAAATTTCTTAAGTCATATGATTTGCCCAGACTGAGTCAGGAGGAAACACACAATTTAAACAGACCAATATCAATGGATGAAGTAGAAGAAGCAATCAAAAGACTACCAACCAAGAAAAGCCCAGGACCGGATGGGTATACAGCAGAGTTTTACAAAACCTTTAAAGAAGAATTAATACCAATACTTCTCAAGTTATTCAGGAAATAGAAAAACTGGGAGCTCTGCCGAATTCATTCTATGAGGCCAACATCACCCTGATTCTGAAACCAGACAAAGACACCTCAAAGAAAGAAAACTACAGACCAATATCTCTGATGAACCTAGATGCAAAAATCCTCATTAAAATTCTGGCGAATTGGATAGAAAGGCACATCAAAAAAATCGTGCACCATGATCAACTTGGATTCATCCCTGGGATGCAAGGAGGGTTCAATATATGGAAATCAATAAATGTTATTCACAACATCAATAGACTTAAAGATAAGAACCATATGATCATCTCGATAGACGCAGAAAAACCATTCAACAAAGTAGAGCATTTCTTTATGTTCAAAACATTTTAAAAACTAGGGATAACAGGAACTTACCTCGACATTGTAAAAGCTATCTATGTTAATCCTCAGGCTAGCATCATTCTGAATGGAGAAAAATTGAAGGCATTCCCTCTAAAATCTGGAACAAGACAGGGATGTCCTCTATCACCACTTCTATTCAATATAGTTCTCGAAAAACTGGCCAGAGCAATTAGAGAGATGAAAGACATTAAAGGCATAAAAATAGGAAAAGGAGAACTTAAATTATCACTATTTGTAGATGACATGATTCTATACATAGAAGACCCAAAAGGGTCTACAGAAAAAACTACTAGAACTCATAAATGAATGCAGCAATGTGGCAGGATACAAAATCAACATGAATAAATCAAAGGCATTTCTGTATATCAGCGACAAAACTTCTGAAACAAAAATGAGTCAAAACACTGCATTCCCAATTTCCTCAAATAATTAAATACTTGGGAATAAACCTAACAAAAGAGGTGAAAGATTTTTATAATGCAAACTACAGAACCCTAAAAAGAGAAATAGAATAAGATCTTAGAAGATGGAAAAATATACCGTGTTCATGGATAGGCAGAACTAACATCATCAAAATGGTGATATTACCAAAAGTTCTCTATAGGTTTAATGCAATGCCAATCAAAATCCCATAGAAACTTTTTGTAGAAATAGATAAAGCAATCATAAAATTCAAATGGAAAAATAAAAGACCCAGAATAGCAAAAGCAATTCTAAGCAGGAAGTGTGAATCAGGCAGTATAGCGATACCAGATTTCAAACTATATTACAGAGCAATCATAATAAAAACAGCATGGTACTGGTACCAAAACAGACGGGTGGACCAATGGTACAGAATGGAGGACACAGAAACTAATCCAAAAAGCTACAACTATCTTATATTTGATAAAGGAGCTAATGGCCTGCAATGGAGGAAGGATAGCATCTTCATCAAATGGTGTTGGGTAAACTGGAAATCCATATGCAACAAAATGAAACTGAATCCCCTCCTCTCGCCATGCACCAAAGTTAACTCAATGTGGATCAAGGAGCTAGATTCAAATCAGAGTCTCTGCGTCTGATAGAATAAAAAGTTGGCTCCGATCTACATATTGTGTGGTCAGGCTCCAAATTCCTTAATAGGACACCCATAGAACAAGAGTTAATAATAAGAATCAACAAATGGGACTTACTTAAACTGAATTATTTTTTCTCAGAAAGAGAAACAATAAGAGAGGTAAATATGGAGCTTACATCATGGGAACAAATTTTTAGTCCTCACTCTTCACATGGAGCCCTAATATCCAGAGTATACAAAGTATACAAAGAACTTAGAAAATTAGACAATAAGATAACCAATAACCCAATGGGCCAAGGACCTGAACAGAAACTTCTCAGAGGAGGACATAGAATCAATTAACAAGTACATGAAAAAAATGCTCTCCATTTCTAGCAGTAAGAGAAATGCAAATAAAAACCACCATAAAATACCATCTCAATCCAGTGAGATTGGCAGCCATTATGAAGTCAAACAACAACAAGTGCTGGCGAGGATGTGGGGAAAAGGGTACTCTTGTACATTGCTGGTGGGACTGAAACTGGTGTGGCCAATTTGGAAAGCAGTATGGAGATTCCTGGGAAAGCTGGGAATGGAAGCACCATTTGACCAAGCTATTGCCCTTCTCGGACTATTCTCTGAAGACCTTAAAAGAGCGTACTACAGGGATACTGCCACATGGATTTTCATAGCAGCACAATTCACAATTGCTACACTGTGGAACCAACCCAGATGCCCTTCAATAGATGAATGGATAAAAAAATGTGACTTTTATATACTATCGAGAATTACGCAGCACTAAAAAATGACAAAATCATGGAATTTGCAGGGAAATGCATGGCACTGAGCAGATTATGCTTAGTGAATCTAGCCAATCCCTAAAAAACAATTACCAAATGTCTTCTTTGATATAATGAGAGCAACTAAGAACAGAGCAGGGAGGAAGAGCATGAAGAAAAGATTAACATTAAGCAGAAACATGATGTGGGAGGGAAAGGGAGAGAAGAGGGAAATTGCATGGTAATGGAGAGAGACACTTATTGTTACACAAAATTACATATAAGAGGTTGTGGGAAAATAAACAAGGAGAGAAATGAATTACAGTAGGTATGGTAGAGAGAGAAGATGGGAAGAGAGGGGAGTGGGGATAGTAGAGTATAGGAAAGGTAGCAGAATACAACAGTAACTAATAGGGCATTATGTAAAAATATGGATGTGTAACTAATGTGGTTCTGCAATCTGTATTTGGAGTAAAAATGGGAGTTCATAACCCACTTGAATCTAATGTATGAAATATGATATTCAAGAGCTTTGTAATGTTTTGAGCAACCAATAAAAGAAAAAAAAGTAGCAACATATATGCCAATAGAAATTCATCATGAAAAGTATATAATCCACAGATCGAAAAATGTTCATTTTACTGAACATGGATTCATGTATAATGTTTTTCAACTAGGAAGCTCACCCATAGGTTGAATTTTCAGTTCCAACAGCGTTTAGGAGGAGTGAACTCTTCTCTCAATTTGCATCTGCAATTCAGCCACCTCACAAGTGTATACGAGTGATATCAGGTAGAATTCTATATGTGCATATAAAAATACATGTACTGAATAGGCTACAGAGAAAGGGAGACAGGGATTCACATATTTGCTAATTTTAAAAACACATTTAGAACTATTTCAACAAAAAAATTGACTAGACTTATAACTCCTACATTATATAATGCAAAAGGCAATTCCAACAATACACAATGCGTCCTCTGAACTGCTTGTGTTTCTTCTCTTTTTGGCTTATTTTTCACCATCATATTAGGATTATTAGTCAGAGACTAGTAGGGTATGGGTTAGTGTCAGGGATTCAGTATTTCAAATGAAAAATTGAAAAATGAATCCAATGTGTATGTAAATATGTGCTACACAAAAATCTTCCCACTCACATCCAGAACAATGCCTTGACATTACCTACGCCCCAAGTAAAACACAATTAGAGTAGAAAAGTGTGAAAATCTATGAATACATATATGGAATGGAATATGCTCGGGAGTTCACAACCTTGGAGGTGGTAGAGGAGTTTCCAAAAGTAAAGGACAGGGTAAACACTCCACAAAAAGGAGCTCTGCTGGCCTAAGAATTCTTGGGAAACGGCTTCTGAGGTTGGGCACTTGAAATATATGTTGTTGTCATGAGCTTTAGCTTCCTTTGTAGTGAGACCATCATAGCTGGGTCTGCATCTATGTAACCGAAAGACATGGTTTCTTATATTTCAATGAACATGAGGCAGCAGTGCTCAATTCTCTCTTTGTAGCTAAACTGTGTCCATTGGAAGCTAAGTGTCTCCCAGTGGGGACTGTGAAGACATTTGGTCATCCTCCACTTTTCGTGGTATTTCTTGCTGCTGCACTGGGAATTTGGTATTTGCTTCACAAAACATAAAAAGTTCATCTGAGATACAGTGCTGGAGGGAGTTCTGTCACGTGTGGTGGGTCAGGGTCTGCAGGAGAATGCACCAACCAGGCTTGTATCCCACATAGCTTGCCCCAATAACCATAGCAACCTGATTCTGAATATTGCCCTGAAAACTCTCCATTTAACAAGATGCCTTTACATATAAGGGTCTGATGTCTGCACTATATCAGTCACAAAAAATTTGGAAGCCAATGGCAGATTCACATGGCCCCAACATGATGTTTTATCACACACCTGCCCACCACTGCTCTAGCCCCCCTACTCAGCAGGCTCCAAATTACTGGCTTCTCTTGTTCTACACCATTTTAATGAAACCCAGTCAAAAACAAGGCACTGTCTGGTATACACATGATCAGCAACAGGACATCAAAAGTTTCTGCAGTGCCACCTGGTCATGGGAATTTCAAAAATTTCATGGTATTTATCTTGAAATTTTTCAAGGATGAAGTTAGAGGCACTGTGGGTTTCAATTCATTCAGGAACCATTAAGTGTTGAGAAAGTTCATTACAATGAACGCTCTGGAGAACTCTCACAGTCAATGCTTCTCAAACAGTTGCCAAAAGGTCTCCTAAAGCCAGGCCAACTGACATCTACAATGTGAGGTCCATGTGTGTTTTGACTCTCAAATATGGGTGCTAAGTCTTTCAGAATAAAATCATGTGATATCCTGGCTGAGATTCTCAGGCCTCTGTGGAAACCACCCTGGGCCTAGATCTCAGTTTCCAAGAGTGAGTCTCATGCGTGGCCTCCTAAAATCCCAACACAATTCATGGCAATACTTCTCTGAGGTCAGTTTCAGAACTCAGTCTCTAAGGGGAATCACACCAGAGTTCAAGCCCAGGTGGACCCAGTCATCCCTTCCATCCGCCAAAAAATGACCACAATTAAAATCAAAACACTCCCACAGGGCCATCATCTTCTTCCATGTAGACACTCATCATAACCTCCAGCTGGAGGTTTCTATGAGCCCAAATAAGCTCACTTGCCCCTCATTTGCCTAAAATCATGATGGCCTGGACACTCTTCCTGTGAACCAGGAATGATCAAATATTCCTGCTGTTAAAGTGTTCCACTTCTCCAATTTAAGGCCTACTGGCTGTAGGGTATAGATTCTTTATGTGATTTGGAGTCATGAGAAAACCCAAGCAAATATGGGCTAGCCTCTGCAGGGATTTCAAGAACTCATTTGACCCAAAGGATCCCTATTCTCACTTTATGGAGGTCAGGAACCTAAAACAAGAAGGCAAAAATATTCATCAACAATGACTGCTCTTTTGGCCATTTTAGTTTTGGAAGCACATGGGATCTTTCTTTAGATCCATCAGGTGCTGAGAATCAAAGCCACAACCTCATACAAGGACAAGAGGCTGATTCAGACACATCTCATTCCAAATCAATTAAGCAAAGAGCCACAGGTGATGTCCATACATTTCCATATGAAAACAGTTTTCTTCAGGCTACACAAAGGGGTGGCCTGAGGCAAAGACCTTCCTGACATTCAGGGTAATAGAAATAGAAGTAAGCAAATGGCCCAAAGAAGGGTTTCTCCACTGAGACTTTACTGGTCACACTGAAATCTGAGTTTTCTTAGATGCTCCCATTCCCTTCAGCAATCCAGCACATGGCCATGTCACAGAATCTTGTGGTGTTACATATTTGGGAAACAAAACCATGAGCCTATTCTGGAGAGTGGCCAGAATTCACGAAGAAAACAGGAACTTTAGAAGATAGTAGATGTTGCCCATCCATAAGGCAAGCTGCAGTCCATTCATTAATTGGGCAGTATGAATGCGGGGAAGCTTTCAACTAGAGACAACACATCCATTGATGCATTCTCTTTTCTAATGTCTACAACCACGGATACAGTGGGATACACAGACCTAGAAACACTCACCATGTCAAACGACTTACTAGAAACAGTCCACTCCAAACCAAACAAACCACTTTTCCTACCTATTCTCAGAACATGAGAAAAAACCACAAACTCACACCTACAACGGCAAAGGCACTTACTTCCCCCAAATAGGTCTGTGACTATCCGGAGTGTCTTCTGACTGGTGGGCCATATTATGTTCCCACAAAATGGCCTGTCCTGTTTCAGATCTGGTCTCCTTGTCCAACTCTGTGAAGTTGTCAGGAGCCAAAGGTGAGCCACTACCTACTTTCTCAGGAAAGGCCCCTCATCAGAGCTCTGCTGGCATTTTTCCATCCTCACATCAGTAGGTACCAAGAAAGACTGACTATGTCTTTGAGAAAAGCAAACAAGTTAGCCCACTATAACTGGGATTGGGACTGGCTCTGGGTGCCTTCCTTCCTGGATCCCAGGTTCAGAGAATTCCATCACCAAGGAAGTGAAGTGAGGTCACTTCTTTCAGGAACTGAATATGGTCACTACCTTGGTAACCACTTTGTGCTAACAGTTGCATCCAGGGTTCCCATGAGATGGAGGCTGCCCCAACATCCTGTGACACATTCAGAAGTTAGAATGGTATATCAACCATAGGCACCAGGGAACAGCTCTCCACAGAGGCCTGGTTCACTCCATCTTCTCTTCATTAAGAAGAGAGAGGCTGATTCAGACTATCAATTAATCCTGACCAGGTTGTTTGCCATGGAAGATGACTATTGCTCTCTCAGGTCCTACATAGCTGCCTATATCTTCTGCAAGGATCATTTCTCCATGGATCTTTGATGTTCTCAGCAGGTGGAAGATCATCTACATTCCTATATTGTAAGACCCACACTGTCCCTGCTCTTAAGTAAGTTATACTGAGGGAACAGTGTATGGTTAGGGTTAATAACATGTTCAATTTGGGTTACAAATCATTCTGCGGGATGAATAATGGTATTGGCAAAATGCGATATTTACAAGAGTATATATGTGAAACATAAGTATGAAAGCAGAAATCTAGGTAAGATTTGAAGCCCAGAAGGGCATTGGGGACTTGAGTGGGATACTTAGCTTTGAGTAATGTGCAGCACAGATGTCTCAGATAAATCAATATACACTGGCATCGTACCTTGTACCTTGGATATTGAATGTTGAAGAGAACATCCAGTCAAAAACTGATAGTCGGTAGGATTAGGAAGGTAGTTGGTAGGTTTAGAAAGAAGAGTGAGTATAGGATTTGGACCAAAAGTTCTTTCGCAATAAGATTTCGGGTAGAGAGTGTATGTAAATGTAAGCACATGTGAAGAGTCAGTCACAATGATGAACTGGGGAAAAATATAGGAAAGCAGATATCAATAGAGACATTAGGAAATCAAGCAAAGTACAAATTGTGTGATAGGGTTAGACATTGTCAACAGGTTTGAAGTTGAATATATAATCTTAAGAAGAAACAAATATGTAGTCAAAAATAGAATTGATATTTGAGAGCATTAGGCAACCTGGACATGGATGTTTTTAGTAATCCATGCTCACTTTCCATTTACGCTTTGGTACAATTGTAAGTGTGACCTTTGCTTTTTGTGTCCAGAATATTTCTGTAATAAAATGTGTATGTAGATCAGGTGAAAAGAGTATTTCTTCCACCAATTCTGCGAGCAATATTTTGAAGACTTACAAATTAGTATGGGGGTACAAATAGGTGTACCCTGTTTCAATGAATATAGACATAATGCATGAATAGACCATACTGTGAATAAATAATATAACTGGATCCACTTTAAATAATGGATTGAATAAATATCTGAAAATTTATAAGAAATTTTATATTGATATGCAATCATTCATTCCAACCAGTTATATATCTAACGATAATCTTAGGATTATGGTTTATCATGAAGGGTGTGTGAGTTTTGGTTCAAAATTGATTATGGAAATCGAAAATTATATATTTGGAAAAAAGTCTCATGAATAGACCAGTCAAGAAACACAGAGGAATACATGTGTTCTGGAGCAGGAAGTGATTGAAAGTGAAACAAATGCCTATAAATTTGCTAACTAGTGAATAAAATATATATACTGAGATTTGCATAAACTGAAGAAATAGTAATGTACCAGTGTGGAATAAAAATTAATGTCAAAATACACATCATGTCCCGTAGGAACCTACATGCATTGATGTTAAACTGGGTCAGTTAAAGTAGACATATTAGGATTTGTATGCACCTTTTACTGAAGTTAGTTTTCAGTACTAGGAAACAAATATGTATTTCGGGTGGATGAATATTTCTAAGAATAATCTTGTGAAAAGTTGATTATTAATCCACATACATGAACATGAATGAATTTAGGGAGTGTATATAAGACACACATATTTCATATTTTTAAAAATATGGAGAGTATATATATATATATATATATATATATATATATATATATATATATATACACACACACACACACACACAAACACAGACATTAAAAAGTAGCAATATATATGCCAATCAAAATTCATCATGAAATATATATCATAAAGATGCAAAAACATTCATTTTAGTGAACATGGGTTTATGTATAATGTTGTTCCACTGGGAAGCTCACCCATAGGTTGAATTTTCAGTTCCAACAGCGTTTAGGAGGAGTGATCACTTCTCACACTTTGTATCTGCTAAGTCATATACCTCACAAGGATGTACGTGTGATACCTTGTAGGATTCTATTTGTGCATATAAAAATACATGTGCTGAATAAGCTCCAGAGAATGGGAGACAGTAATTCACATATTTGTTAACTTTAAAAACACATGGAGAACTATTTCAATTAAATATTGAATAGATTTATAACACCTACCCTTTATCATGCAAAAGGCAAGTCCAACTCTGAACTGCAAGTATTTATGTACTGTTTGGGTTATTTTCTTCCATCATATTTGGATTAGTAGTCAGAGTCTAGTAGAATATGGGTTAGTGTCAGGGATTCAGAATTTCAAATGGAAAATAGAAAAATTAATCTTCTGACTCTCATCCAGAACAATGCCTTGTCATTAATTTCACCCCAAGGGAGACACAATTAGAGTAGAAGAGTTACAAAATCTGTGATTACATTTCTGGAATAGAAAATGCTCAGGAGTGCACAAACTTGGAGGTGGAATAGGAGTTTCCAAAAGTAAGGACAGGGTACACACTCCACAAACATGAAGCTCTGCTTGCCTAAAACTTCTTGAGAAACTGCCAGTGAAATTGGGCACTGAAATATAGGTTGTTGTCAGGAGTTAAGCTTCCTTTGTAGTGAGACCCTCAAAGCTGTGTCTGCATCTATGAGACCTGGAGGACAACATTTCTCATTTTCCAATGAACACGAGGCAGCAGTGCTGAATTCTCTCTTTGTAGGTAAACTGTGGGCACTGGGGGCTTATTGTCTCCCCGTGTGGACTGTGAAACCATTTGGTCATCCTCCACTTTTCGTGGTGTTCTTGCTGCTGCACTTGGAGTTTGGTTCATGCTTCACGAAATACAAGGAGTTCAACTGGGAAACAGTGCTTGAGGTAGTTCTGTCACGTGTGGTGGGTCAGGGTCTGCAAGAAAATTCACCAACCAGGCTTCTATCTCTCAAAGATTGCCCGCTTGTCCATAGCAACCTGATTCTGAACATTGCCCTGAAACTACGCCATATAACAAGATGCTTTTACATATAAGGGTCTGATGTCTGCACTCTGTCAGTTACAAGCCATTTGGAAGCCAATGGCAGATACAAATGGCCCCACCATGATGTTTTATCACACACCTCTCCACCACTGCTCTAGGCCCACTACTCAGCAGGCTCCAAAATACTGGCTTCTCTGTTCTAAACAAATTTCATGAAACCCTGTCAATCAAGGCACTGTCTGGTACACTCATGGTAAGCAACAGGACATCGAAAGTTTCTACAGTTCCACCTGGTCATGGAAATTTCAAAAATTTTGTGTTATTTATCTAGCCATTTTTCAAGGACGACGTTGGATGCACTGTGGATTTCAATTATTCAGGAACCATTAAATATTGAGAAAGTTCATTTCAAAAAAATTCTAGAGAACTCTCACAGGCAAGGCTTTCCAAAGAGTGGACAAAGGTCACTTGAAGCCAGGACCATTGAGGTCTACAATGTGAGGTCCTATGTCTTTTGACTCTCAACTATGGCTGCCAAGTCTTTCAGAATAAAATCATGTGATATCCAGGCTGAGATTCCCAGTTCTTTGTGGAAAGCCACCCTGGTCCTAGATCTCAGGTTCCAAGGGCGACTCTCATGCGTGGCCTCCTAAAATCCCAACACAATTCATGGCAATACTTCTCTGAGATCAGTTTCAAAACTCAGTCTCTACGTGGAAACACACCAGAGTTCAAGACCAGTTGACCCAGTCATCTCTTCCAACCGCCACACCAATGACCAGAATTAAAACCAAAACACTCCCACATGCCCCTCATTTTCTTCCATATAGTCACTCATCATAACCTTGGCTGGAAGTTTTTATGAGGCACACAGCCCAAGACAATGTCAAAATAAGCTCCCTTGCCCTTCATTTGTCTAAAGTCAGTGTTTCCTGGACAACGTTCCTGTGAACCAGGACTGATCAAAGAGGCATGGCATTAATACTGTTCCGCTTTTCCAATTTGAGGCATACTGACTGTCGGGTATAGTTTCTTTATGTGATTTGCAGTCATAAGAAAACCCAAGCACCTATGGGCTAGCCTCTGCAGGGCTTGAAGAACTCAGTTGACCCAAAGATCCCTGTTATCACTTGATGGAGATCAGGAACCTTACAGAGGAAGGCAAGAGACTTCATCACAATGACTTCTCTTTTGGCCATTTTGGATTTGGATGCACACATGGGATCTTTCTTTAGGTCCATCAGGTGCTGAGAATCTAAGCGATAATCTCAAACTGCACTGAGAGGCTGATTCAGACATATCCCTTTGCAAAGCAATTAAGCCAGGAGCCACAGGTGATGCCCATTTGTTTCCATTTGAAAACTGTTTTTTTCAGGCATTGGAAATGTGGGGCCTTAGGTAAAGACCTTCCTTACATTCAGGGCAACAGAACAATAGGTAAGCAAAATCCCAAAGCAGATTTTCTCCACTGAGACTTTCCTGGTCACACTGATATCTGAGTTTTCTGAGATATTCACCATTCTCTTCAGCTATCCAGTACATGGCCATGTCCCAGATTGTGGAGGAGATACATATCTTGAACACAAAACCATGAGCCTATGGGAGAGTCTCCAGAATTCAGGAAGAAATCACGAATGTAGGAAGGTAGTAGGTGTTGCCCATCCATATGGTAACCTGCAGTCCATTCATAAATTGGACAGGATGAATTCTGCGAAGATTTCTACTAGACAGGACACATCTATTTATGCATTCTCTTTTCTATTGTCTACAACCACGGACACAGTGGGATATGCAGACATAGAAACACTCGCCTTCTCAAAGGACTTACTAGAAACAGTCCACTCCAAACCAAACAAACCGACTTTCCTACATATTCTCAAAACATGAGACAAAATCAAACACACACACACACACACACCCACAAAGGCACCTTCTTTCCCCAAATAGGTCTGTGACTATCCAGAGCGTCCTCTGACTGGTGGGCCATACTATGTTCCCCCGAGACGGGCTGTGCTATGTCAGATCTGGTCTCCTTGGCCAAAACTGTGATGTTATCAGGAGCCAGCGGTGAGCCACTGCCTGTTTTCTCAGGTAAAGCCCCTCTTCAGAGCTTTCCTGGCATTTGTCCATCTTCAATTTAGTTGCCAAGAAAGACTGACTCTGTCCTTCTTAAATCCAAACATTTGAGACCACTGGGACTTGGACTGGGACTGCCTCAGGGTGCCTGGCTTCCTGGATCCCAAGTTCAGAGTGTTCTATCAACAAGAAAGTGACATAGGTCACTTCATCTAGAACTGAATGAGGTCACTGCCTTGGCAACCACTTTGTCTTAACAGTTGCTTCCAAGGGTCCCTGAGATGGATCCTGCCCCTACTTCCTATGACAGTTTCACAAGCTAGAATGGAATATCAACCACAGGCACCCGGGAACAGCTCTCCACACAAGCCTGGTTTGGTCTATCTTCTCTACATTAAGAAGAGAGAGACTGCTTCAGACACATCCCTTCATCCTGACCTGTTTTTTTTTTTTTGTCATGAAAGATGACTTTCGCACTCTCAGGTCCTTCATAGCTGCCTACATCTTCTTTAGGGATCATTTCTGCATGGACCTTTGAGGTTCTCTGCAGGTTGAAGATCTCCTACATTCCTGTATTGTAAGACCAACTCTGTCCCTGCTATTCTGTAAAGTTAGATTGAGGGAACAGTGTATGGTTACGGTTAATAACATGCTTGATTTGGGTTAGGATCATTCTGCTGGATGAATAATGGTATTGGGAACCTGCGATATATATAAGATTATATAGGTGAAATATATGAATGAAAACAGAAATCTCGGTAACATTTGAAGCCCAGAAGGGCATTAGGTCCTTGATTGGGATACTTAGCATTTAATTATGTTCTGCACAGATGTCTCAGATAAATCTATACACAATGGCATAGGACCTGATACCTTGGATGATTGAATGTTGAGGAGAACAACCATTCAAAGAGGGAGAGTCGGTAGGATTAGGAAGATAGTTGATAGGATTAGAAAAAAGTGTGAGTATAGCATTTGGACAAATAGTTCTTTAGCAATAGGTTTTCAGGTAGACAGAAAATGTAAATGTCAGCACATGTGAAGAGTCAGTCACAGTGATGAATGGGGAAAATATGTAGGAAAGCAGATATCAATAGCGACATTAGGAAATCAGGCAAAGTATAAAGTGAGTGATAGCAATAGACACTTTCAACAGGCTTGAGATTGAATATATAATCTTAGGAAGTAACAAATATGTAGTCACCAATAGGATTGACATTTGAGAGCATTAGGCAACGTGGACATGGGTGATTTTCATAACCCATACTCACATTCCATTTAGGCTTTGGTACAATCGTAAGTGTGACTTTGCATTTTGTGGCCAGAATATTACTGTGATAAAACGTATATGTAGATCAGGTGACATGAGTCTTTCTTGCACCATTTCTTGGAGCAATATTTTGAATGGGTATAAATTAGTATTGGAGGTACATATAGGTGTACCATGTATGTATGAATATAGAGATAATGCATGAATAGACCATACTGCGAATAAATAATATAACTTGTTCCAACTTTAAATAATGGATTGAATTGATATCTGAAAATACACAGGAATCATATATTGATATATATACATTCATTCCAACCAGTAATACATCTAATGGTAATATTACGGTTGTGGTTTATCATAAAGAGTGTGTGAATTTTGCTTCAAAATTGATTATGGAAATCGAAAATAATGTGTTTGGAAAGAAGTCTCATGAAATGACCAGTCAAAAACAAGGAGGAATACATATGTTCTGAAGCAGGAAGTGATTGAATGTGTTACAAATTTCTTTAAATTTGTGAACTTGTGGATGAAATGTATATTCTATGATGTACAAAAACTGCAGAAATAGTAATGTACCAGTGTTTAATAAAAATGAACGTCAAAATACACATCATGTCCCATAGGAATCTACTTGCATTGATGTTAAAGTGGGTCAGCTACTGTAAAAATAAAAGGATTTGTTTGCACCATTCACTGAAGTAACTTTTTAGTACTAGAAAACAAATATGTATTTCAGGTGGATGAATATTTTTAAAATAATCTTATGAAAAGTTTAATATAAAACCACATACATGAACAAGAATGAATTTAGGGAGTGTATAATAGGACACATATATTTTATATTTTGAAAAATCTAGAGAGTATATATATATATATATATATATATATATATATATATATATATACACACACACACACACACACACACAAAACACACACAGAGACATTGAAAAGTAGCTATATATATGCCAATTAAAATTCATTGTGAAATATATATCATCCACAGATCCAAAAATATTAATTTTACTGAACATGGATTTATGTATAATGTTCTTGAACTAAGAAGCTCACTCATAGTCTGAATTTTCAGTTCCAAATGTATTAATGAGGAGTGATCTCTTCTCACACTTTGTATCTGCCAAGTTAGCCACCTCTCAAGAATATACGTGTGATACCAGGTAGGATTCTATATGTGCGTATAAAAATACATGTGCTGAATAGGCTACAGAAAAATGGAGACAGGAATTCACAGACGTGTTAACTTTAAAAACACATGCAGAACTATTTCAACAAAAAATTGACAAGATTTATAACTCCTACCCTATATCATACAAAAGGCAAGACCAACTATACACCATGCCTCTTCTGAAGTGCTAGTATTTCTATTCTGTTTCGGTTATTTTTCTCCATCATATTAGAATTAATAGTCAGAGTCTAGTAGGGTATGGGTTAGTGTCAAGGATTCAGTATTTCGAATGGAAAATTGAACAATGAATCCAATGTGTATGTAAATATGTGCTACACAAAATTATTCCCACTCTCAACCAGAACAATGCCTTGACAATCCCTTCACCCCAAGTAAGACACAATTAGAGGAGAAGATTTAGAAAATCTGTGAATAAATTTGTGGAATGCAATATGCTCAGGAGCTCACAACCTTGGAAGTGGTAGAGTAGTTTCCAAAAGTATGGGACAGGGTAAAAACTCCACAAACATGGAGGTCTGCTGGCCTAGAGACTTCTTGAGAAACTGCCTGTGAGGTTGGGCACTTGAAAAATATGTTGTTGTCAAGAGCTTTAGCTTCCTTTCTAGGGAGACCATAAAACTTGGTCTGCATCTATGAGACCTGGAGGACATGGTTTCTTATTTCCCAATGTACATGAGGCAGCAGTGCTGAATTCTCTTTTTAGATAAACTGTGGCCACTGGGGGCTAAATGTGTGCCGGTGTGCACTGTGAAGGCATATGGTCATCTTCCATTTTCGTGGTGTTTCTTCCTGCTGCACTGAGAGTTTGGTATTTGCTTCACAAAATACAAGGAGTTCAACTGGGTCACAGTGCAAGAGGAAGTTCTGTCATGTATGGTGGGTCAGGTTTTGCAGGAGGATACAAGAACCAGGATCCTATCCCACATATCTTGCCCCCTTGACCATAGCAACCTGATTCTGAACAATGTCCTGAAACCTCTCCATATAACAACTTGCCTTTACATGGAAGGTTCTGCTGGCTGCACCATGTCAGTCACAAGCCATTTGGAAGCCAATGGAAGATTCACATGGCCCCACCACAGATGTTTATCACATACCTGCCCACCACTGCTCTAACCTACTACTCAACAAAGTCCAACTTACTGGCATCTCTGTTCTACACCATTTACATGAAACCCAGTCAATCAAGGCACTGTCTGGTATATTCATGATCAGCAACAGGACATCAAAAGGTTTTTCAGTGCCACCTGGTGATGGGAAATTCAAAAATTTCATGGTATTTATCTAGCCATTTTTTAAGGATGAAGTTGGAGGCACTGTGAGTTTCAATTTTTTCAGGAACCATTAAATGTTTAGGAAGCTCATTTCAATGAAATCTCTGGAGAACACTCACAGGTAAGGCTTCCCAAAGAGTGGCCAGAAGATCATATGATGCTATGCCCATTTAGGTCTACAATGTGAGGTCCATATGAGTTTTGACTCTCAACTATGGGTGTCAAGTTTTTCAGAATAAAATTTGTGGTATCCTGGCTGAGAGGCTCAGTGCTCTGTGGAAAGCCACCCTGGGCCTAGAACTCAGTTTCCAAGGGCGATGCTCATGCCTGGCTTCCAAAAATTTCAACACTATTCATGGCAATACTTCTCTGAGGTCAGTTGAAGAACTCAGACTCTAAGGGAATCACACCAGAGTTCAAGAACATGTGGACCAAGTCATCTCTTCCAACCGCCACCCAAATGACCACAATTTAAACCAAAACACTCCAACGTGGCGCCCATCTTCTTCCATATAGACACTCACAATAAACTCCACTATGGCTGGAGTTTTCCATGAGGGGCATAGCCCAAGACCGTGTCCAAAATAAGCTCTTTTGCACCTAATTTGCCTAAATTCAGGGTGGCCTGGACACCCTTCTTGTGAACCAGAAGAGATTAAATAGGCCTCCCGTTAATACTGCTCCGCTTCTTCAATTTGAGGCCAAATGACTGTGGGGTTTGGATTCTTTATGTGAATTGGAGTCTTGAGAAAACCCAAGCAACTATGGGCTAGACTCTGCAAGGCTTTGAAGAACTCATTTGACCCAAAGGATCCCTAATCTGACTTGATGGAGGTCAGGAAAGTTACAGAGGAAGGCGAGAGACTTCATCCACAAGGACTGCTCTTTTGGCCATTTTGGTTTTGGATGTACACATGGGATCTTTCTTTAGATCCATCAGGACCTGAGAATCTAAGCCACAGCCTCACACAGGGTAAGTAAGCTGATTCAGACACATCCTTTCCAAAGCAATTAAGCAAAGAGCCACAGGTAATGCCCATTCATTTCCATTTGAAAACTGTTTTCTTCAGGCTTCACAAAGTGGTGGACTGAGGAAAATACCTTCCTGACATTCAGGGCAACAGAAGAGTAGGTAAACAAAAGGCCCCAAGCAGGGTTTCTCCACTAAGACTTTCCTGGTCACACTGATATCTGAGTTTTCTGAGATGCTCACCATTCCCTTCAGCTATACAGGACATGGTCATGTCACAGAGCTTCGAGGTTGTACATATCTTAAACAGAAAACCATGAACCTATTCTGGAGAGTGGCCAGAATTCAGGAATAAAACAGAAACTAAGGAAGATAGCAGGTGTTGCACATCAATAAGGGAAGCTGCAGTCCATTCATAAATAGGGCAGGATGAATGCTGTGAAGCTTTCTACTAGACAGGACATATTAATTGATGCATTCTGTTTTCTAATGTCTACAACCACGGACACAGTGGGATACACAGACATAGAAATTCTCGCCTTGTCAAACGACTTACTAGAAACAGTTCACTCCAAACAAAACAAACCGCCTTTCATACCTATTCTCAGAACATGAGACAAAACCACAAACCCACACCCACACCACAAAGGCACCTCCTTCCCCCAAGTAGGTCTGTGACTATCCCGAGTGTCCTCTGTCTGGTGGGCCTTATTATGTTCCCTGGAAATAGCCTGTTCTGTCTCAAATCTGGTCTTTTGGCCAACTCTGTGAAGTTGTCAGGAGCCAGCGGTGAGCCACTGCGTGCTTTCTCAGGAAAGGCCCCTCTTCATAGCTTTCCTTGCATTTGGCCATCCTTACATCAGTAGGTCCCAAGAAAGACTGAGTCTGTCCTTGGTAAATCAAAATAAGTTTGACCACTGGGACTGGGACTGGGACTGGCTCTGGGTGCCTGGCTTCCTGGATTCCAAGTTCAGAGAGTTCCATCACCAAGGAAGTTAGGTGAAGTCACTTAATTTTGGAACTGAATGAGGTCACTGCCTTGGCAACAACTTTGTCCTAACAGTTGCTTCCAAGGTTCCCATGAGAGGGAGGCTGCTCCTACTTCCTGTGACACTTTCACAGGTCAGAGAGGTATGTCAACCATAGGCATGCAGGAGCAGCTCTCAACACATGCCTGCTTTGGTCCATCTTCTCTACATTAAGAAGAGAGTGGCTGATTCAGACACATCCCTTCATCCTGAGCAGGTTGTTTGCCATAGAAGACTTTTGCTCTCTCAGGTCCTTCATACTTGCCTACATCTTCTCCAGGGATCATTTCTACGTGGACCTTTGAGGTTTTCAGCAGGTGGAAGATCCTCTATTTTCCTGTATTTTAATACCAATTCTGTCCCTGCTCTTCTGTAAAATTAGATTGAGAGAACAGTGTATGGTTAGGATTAATAACAGGTTCGATTTGGTTTAGAAAGAAAACTACACGGTTGAGCAAACAGGGTCCTACAGTTAGCAATAATATGAGGAATTTTAATGGACCGGCCATGGCAGATAAAAGTGCAGTTAATCAGGTCACTATGTGAACCAAGACTCAAACCTCCCTTTTGGGGCCTCTGTCTCTCTTTGACGCTCTTCAAGTCGTTTTCTTAATTTATTCATAGATTCTTTTACAACTCCAGTATTGTCGGCACAAAAACAACATTCTTCCCTCAATGCAAGCAAAAAGGCACCTTTCTCTCATGAAGAGGAGGTCCAATACTCGCCTGCTTTGTAAAACAACTTCAGAAAAAGAGAGGTTAAAATTCCTGTAAAGCTGTGATGTCGGTTTTTAATGTCTTTAAGGTTTGGCCTATTTCTGCTTCTAATTGTGTCTTTGTTGTGTCTCATGGACTAGCCCACCAGTTAAGCAACTATTATTTCTAATAGGATGGCTAAAGTGAGGGATACAGGTTCCCGCTGGAACCGGGTTGTATGCCCCCCTATTTGATCTTTAAATGAACCTACGTCATGATAGAGAACTCTGGAAAACATCTGCATCATTACATAATTAATCACATATATTGACCATTTTATGAAAACATAAATAATGTTAAAGTGTATAGAATTATACTGTTGTAGGGATGGACAAGGAAAGGGACATAAGATAGCACCAAACACAGGAAAACAGCCTTATTTGGTTGCATCCGGATTTAGAGGGCATTGCTTCTGTTGTAATCAATTAATCCCCTGAACCCCAAGTTTTGGTAGTTTTAGAATTTGTACCCAATATGTAAGGGAAGTGGATCAGAAGTTCACAGTCTGTAGAAATTCACAAAAATCAGTTTTTGTTTCTGTTTTTGTTCCTCTGTTCTGGGCAAGTTAACTTTTCAAGGACACCTTGGAAAGGGAGAGCTTTTTTGTCTCTTTTTTTTCTCCCTGCCAGCTGTCACCATGAAGCCCAGTTGGTAACTTTTTTATCTTAGAAATGTAGTCATCTCTGTGAAGCCCCAGCTCAAGGCCAGAGGCTTTGTTCACATATTTTGTGAAAACCTAGTAAGGCGGTGTCAAGCTTAGGGGTGGTGATTTTTCCAGCCAGTGGCCAAGTAGAACAGGGCAACACGAAAAGTGGAAGTTTATCTACATTGAACTCTTTCAGAGGGACTCTTTTGCTGAAAGACCTAATGTAAGCCTCGGTGAAGACTTCTGGAGAAGGTTATTTAAGACATATCTATGGACCTGGTACAGAGGGGGAAGACTGGGAAGGCGAGGCTGAGAGCAGCTCCGTGGATCTGAGAATGAGGAAGATGAGATGTAAAAGAATAATGGAAAAGGGGTTTGGGATTTTCCTAGAACAAAACTTGAGCAGTAGAACAGGTAGAGCAGAGGTGAAGATGGGAGTGAGTATTCCAAAAACCCCTGAGGGACTTTAAATTTTTAGAAACCTGTTTTCAGTGATGACAAAGCAACTTTAAAGGCCATTTTTATTACATCTTGGATAGGGGTCTGAGGGCTCTTCTCAGCTGGTTTGAGCTTTGGTTTAGCTTCTTAGAGGACTTGGTGGGACCTAGTGCACGCACAGACAGAAAAAGAGAGGAGTGAGTGAGTGGAGGGGTACCTCGGTACCTGCTACCTCAGCAAGGGGGCAATGGTCTGAGAACTGGCAGAGGTTTGGGTTTTTGATCTAGTAATTGGAGGTGAGAAATCACGTTGCTGAGGTGGGAGTGACAGCAGAGACTCTAGAGCAGAAGACTGAGGGTGAGGAACTATTGGAGAAGCATAGTACAGGATGTGAGTGAAGGAGGGAAAAGGATTCCACATAGGGGAATTTTCCCCTTTTGAGCACTTGCCGAAGTTAAAAATGTCACGCAGAATTTGAGGATCTAGAGAACCCTCTGGGGGCCATAGCTTTTGGTTGTCTAATTGGTAATATGGCCAATGCTGTGTACTGAATGTGATGAGGAGTTTGGGTTCCACCAGGCAGCCCCGGTATGCTCACATCCCCATGAGTTACACAAGAAGTTGGCTTTTCCCCCACACAGCCATGGCTGTTTGTGGCTTTGATAGTCCGCCGGGCATACATCATAATCTAGGCTAGCCAACCTGAATCTGGCTCGCGTTTCTGTGCATCCATAATGTTTGTTTCAATTATCTATGGAACGGAAGGGATTTAATGAAACTTTAGTGGGATCTTCTTCATCAGGGTTATCTCAATAGGAAAGACGTATACCAAGCTGAAAAATGTCTGGGTGGAGAGATAGCCACCAGGTCCCTAAGGGGGCTGTATGCGAGATATACCATACTTCTTGTCTAGTAGGATTTGAGATCAGCCTTCACTGCTGAACAGGCTGATGAGGGTTAGGAGTACTGGTGGCCAAGTTGAGAGTCTACAGTCTTGTCCACATAGCGAATATGAAATTTGAAATGGTTACCAGTCTTTTCCAGTTTCCAACCAGAGTCTGGACACAGCGAAGGCTTTAGATGAGAGGCATGGATCCAAAAAGTGATTCTGTCTACTTTTACCGCTGTAGGTGTTATAAGTAGCACCTGGTATGTTCCTTTCCAGCGGGGTTTCTAGGAATGACACCTGATGTTGTCTTATGTAGACGAAGTCTCTTACTTGATATTGATGTGGAATCCCCTCGTCCCCAGGTTGGTAGGCAGTGGCCAGCTGTTTCCACAGTTATCACTGAGTTCTTTCAATGGCTTTAAGTCTGTCAAGCAAGGGGTGTGGAAGGGATTGTTAGGCCTTAGAGTTGGGGATTAGGTCCCTTACTGGATGATGGGCATCATAGAGAATTTCATAGGGGGTGAGGTTACACAGAGAAACTGAGGGAGTATTTCTCGCATGAAACAGTGCATAAGGCAGGAGCATAGTCCAATCTTTTATGCCAGTCTCTAAGCTTAATTTTGTTAAGGTCTCTTTAATGGTTCTATTTATTTTTTCTACCTCTCCTGAGCTCTGGGGTATATAAGCATAATGTAACTTACAATTAATCCACACGTGACTTACCTGGGCCATGAACACAAGTCCATTATCAGACCCTATTACCTTAAACAGACCATATCTTGGAAAAATATCTTCCAGGATCTTCTTGAGAACCATTTGGGCCGTTGTTTTTTTTTTTTTCCTGTGTGTGTGTGTGTGTGTGTGTGTAAGGCTTCAATCCATCCTGAAAATGTATCGACAAAGACTAGGAGATATTTAAGTCCATACCTTGCTGGCTTAATTTCAGTAATGTCCACTTCCCAGAATTTTCCTGGTCTGGTTCCTCATAGGTGCTTTCCTCTAAGAAACTTGGAAGGGTAAGCATTAAACAATTGACTGACCCAACAGGCTTTTGTTACCGGTTCAGTTTTTTTCTTTCGCTGTGTGTTGGTTAGTGGAAAACTCTGTTCTTAATCCTACAGGAGTGCCTGCAGTTTCTTTGAACCAAGGTGAGTGAGTTGACGTACATTTTTAACTTAGTGTAGGGCTTTCTGTAATTGCAGGCTGAGCTCAGTAAAGTTGAGGCGTTCAGTGTCAGTGTCCTTAGATGTTATCTAAAACTTCCTGTTACTCAGGGGTCCATTGGAATTGGGCATCTCCCTTTAACAGCGGGTATAAAGGAGCAGCTAAGGACGCGAACCCATTTATCCATAACCTGCAAAACCCAGCAATCCCAAGAAACTCTCTTAGTTGTCTGCTGTAAGATGGGGTTGGTATCTGCTCAACGGTTTGTTTTCTGGGCTCAGTGAGCCATCGTTTACCGCCCCTGAGGAAATAGTCATGGAAGGTTACTTCTTGCTGGCAAATTGGGCAATTTTGGCAGAAGCTCTATACCCGAGTTGAGCAAGCTCCGATAATAGTGCTTGGGTCCCAGTTCAGTTTTCCTTGGTGTTGGATGCCAGTAGCAGGTGATCCACGTATTGAAGCTGGGTGACTTCGGGGTGTGTAGTTCTGAAATTGTTGAGATCTCTGTGGAGGGCTTCATCAAAGAGAGTGGGGGAGTTTTTGAACCCCTCTGGGAGTCTAGTCCAAGTTAGTTGACTATACTTTCCGGTTTCTGGGTCTACCCACCCAAAAGCAAACAGCAACTGACTATCTTTATGCAGAGGCAAGCAAAAGAAAGCTTGTTTTAAGTCCAGAACAGTATACCATTTCTGCTCAGGGTTCAGAGTGCTAAGCAGTTGGAACAGATTAGGTACTGTGGGGTGAATGTCCTGCACTCTGTTGTTGATCTCTCTTTGGTCTTTAACAGGTTGATAGTCCCCGGTTTCTGGCTTTTTCTTCTAATAACAGGGGAGTGTTCCAGGCCAATTGACAGGGCCTTAGGACCCCTAAGGCCAGATATTTATGAATATAGGGCCTTATCCCATCTTTAGCTTTTTATGCTTAGAAGATATTATTTGACATTGATTGGGGAGGCTGAGGTTTTTAACTCCACTGTTATTGGAGGTTGTTTCACGGCCAGGCCTAACACAGCAGTTTTTGCCCAGGCATCTGGGTTATCTGTTATTCATTTCTGCGGTAGCTTGCCTGTTTGATCAGTCTTGGGGGGTGTGAAGAGTGGATGTTTATCTTCTACTAATATAGTTACAGCCGTGACTATAGGAGTTTTTACTGAAGGATTTAGAAATTTCTTTTGGGGGCTTTCAGGGTTAAAAGTTATTTTGGCCCAGAGCTTGGTGAGCAGATCTCTGCCCATCAATGGGTGCGGGCATTCTGGGATTACTAGGAAGGAGTGATGGATTTTTCCTTTCCCCAGGTCCATGGTCCTCTTAGTAGTCTAAGCCCGATATTTACTGCCATTAGCCCTTTGAACTACAGACCTTTTATTTGATAGACGGCCCAATGGGGCCCTAAGGGCTGAGTATACTGCTCCTGTATTCATTTCAAAGTTTACTGGGGTCCCCTACTCTTCAAAAGTTACCCTGAGCTAGGGGAAGGAATCTGAGCCCCAACTTTCTTAGTCATCCTCCAGAGTCAGAATGGCTGGCTGGCGTGTCTGTCTCTTTATAGGGCACTCTTTGGCCCAGTGTCCTTTTTTTTTACGGTAGGCACATTGATCTGAGGCCAGGGGTGGCCTCTGGCACGGGCCCAGGTATCCCTTCCTGTCACCTTATGTCTTAATTTCTGGCCTCTTTCTTGTTGTGACCAGGATCTAAGTCAATGCCTTAGTCTTTCTTTTGCTTCTCTCATCATCCCTTTGCTCCCTTTCTTTTTCCCTGTTTCTCTTTTATAGTATATTTTTTGGCTTCTCTGACTAAATCTCTCTTTTAACTTTTTTTTTTAATATCCATGGCAGCTTCCCCAATTAAGGCCATCATGACAGATGCCTTTTGATCTGCTGCCTGAGGATCGAAAGGAGTATATCTCTTATATGCCTCCATAATTCTCTCTAGAAACATAGAGGTAGATTCATCAGGCCTTTTAATAATTTCTCTTACCATGGCCAAATTAGTTGGTCACCTAGCGGCCCCTTGGATACCCGCTATTAGAGCCTGGCAATAATTGGACATATGCTCCCTATCTTCAAAGGTGTTGGGGTCTCAGTTGGGTTGGTTTAAGGGGAAGCCGGCTTTGATTATGTTGGGAAGTTGTGTTGGTCGCCCATCAAGTCCGAGGATATTTTTTTCTAGCTTCCAGGAGGTTTTTCCTCTCATTCCTCTGTCGTGAAGAGAGTCCCTAGGAGTTGTTGGCAGTCATCCCAAGTAGGCAGGTGTGAAAACGTTGGCGAATTCTCTGAGTTTTTTTAGCCGGGCCAGCTTCCTCTAGGGAAGGAGGGGCTGTGTGTGCCATTCGACAGTCATCTAAAGGGTGCTGGGCCATCCTGGCTTCCTCGAATGGTGGAGAGGCTGAGTAAGCAGCAGGGGAATTACTTACAGGGTTTTGGGGGTTGGGGGACAAGGGCAGAGGATAAGGACGAGTACAGTCTTGAGACTCAGGGAGAACAGAGGGTGGAGGTTGAGGAGCAGAGAGTTTGAGAGATAGAATCGTAGGGGAAGGAGTAGGAGTGGGTGCAGGGACAAGGAAAGGCTTCACCCATGGAGGAGGAGATTTGCAGAGGTCCTGACAAGTTAAGATATATGGCTATTGATCTGGATGGCTATGTGGCCCCGGCTGAAAGACAATATCTCAGACTTTTCAAATTAGTGCGAAGTAGAAACATCTTTCTAGGGGCCATCCGACTACAAAGGTGGGTTATTCTGAGACACAGAATCTGCCAGGTCTGGTGTTTTAATGAAAAAGAAAGAATCTGAGCCCTTAAGCAGACTTTGGTCCAGTGATTAAGGGTCAGGGACAGAGGCATTGAAGTGCTCTGTCCCATAATGAAATATACACAGACAGTGAAAGCAAAGACACACGACACAGACAAGACAAGACAATAAAGACAGACAATGGACGTCCAATACTGAGACCAGGACTGAGTAGCGGGCAAATCCTGATGGGCTGCCAATTCCAAATCTGAAAGAAAATATCACTGAGTCGAGGAGACTATGGTTCTTCGATTTCCCGAGTCCATCCCACAGGAACATGGCCTGTGGCTCTGTGACATGTGTGTCAGCCACCGTGGGAGAGAGCTCACGCTCTTTACCAATAGCCATTTTGTCAAACCCTAACCTGAATCCTGAAACCAGAAAGAGGGGCCTTATTTACCCCCAGAGGAGCCCATTGGGGGTCTTTCATCTGCAGCTGCCGGATCTCGCTGGGGCCACCAGAAGTAAAGGTCGGGTGAGCGTCGCTGGAAGAGACCACCAAGAGACTGTCTAATGCAACCTCAAAGGGTTTATTGGGAGTCCGGCATGCAAGGGCTCAGAGATCAGTTGAATAGAGCAGAGAGCCCTGAGAACAGCTTAAGAAGTGCTTATATATTTTCCTTGGAGAGGGCAGGGAGGGAAGTTTATTGATGGTTAAGGGCGAGTGGGCGGTTTGCGTGTAAATGGTTGATGGAGTACATTCTGCAGTTTGGCAGTTGGGGGCAGCACATTCTGGGAACAAGAAGAGCAAACAGTTCTCAAGATTTCAACAGTGTTTTATTAAGCATACAGAAAAACAGGACGTGACAAGTACCTATTTTATTAACCTTTCAATATAAGTATGAAAACAGAAATCTAGGTAAGATTTGAAGCCCAGAAGTTCATTTGGTCCTTGATTGGTATACTTAGCTTTGAATTACATTCCGTGGAGATGTCCTAGAATTATGGATATACAATGACACAGGACCTTGTACCTTCTCAGAGGTCAGTTCCAAAACACAGTCTCTAAGGGGAATCACACCAAAATTCAAGACAAGGTGGACCCAATTATCTCTACCAACCGCCACACAAATGCCCACAATTAAAACCAAAACACTCCGAAATGGCACTCATCTTCTTCCAAATAGACACTCATCATAACTTCTGGCAGGAGGATTCCATGAGAGGCGCAGCACAAGACAGTGTCCCAAATAATCTCCCTTTCCCCTCATTTGCCAAAAGTCAGAGTGGCCTGGACACCCTTCCTGTTAACCAGGAGTGATCAAATATGCCTGATATTAATACAGCTCTGTTCTTCAATTTGAGGCCTACTGTCTGTGGGGTTTAGAGTCTTTATTTGAATTGGATTCATAAGAAAACCCAAGAACCTATGGGCTAGCATCTGCAGGGCTTTGAAGAACTCAATTGACCCTTTTCTCACTTGATGGAAGTCAGGAACCTTACAGAGGAATGCGAGAGACTTCATCAACAATGACTGATTTTTTGGCCATTTTGATTATGGATCCACACATGGGATCTTTCTTTAGACCCATCAGGTGCTGATAATCTAAGCCACAGGCTCACACAGGGCCAAGAGGCTGATTCAGACACATCCCTTTACAACGCACTTAAGCAAAGAGCCACAGGTGATGCCCATTCATTTCCATTTGAAAACTGTTTTCTTCAGGCTTCACAAAAGCGTGGCCTGAGGCAAAGAACTTCCTGACATTCAGGGCAACAGAACAATAGGTAATCAAAAGGCCCTTTGCAGGGTTTCTCTACTGAGACTTTCCGGGTCACACTGATATCTGACTTTTCTGAGATGCTTGCCATTCTCTTCAGCTATCCAGTACATGTCCATGTCACAGTGGTTGGAGGTGGTACATATCCTGGATGCAAATGCATGAACCTATTCTGGAGAGTGGCTAGATTTCAGGAAGAAAACATGAACTTAGGAAAATAGCAGGTGTTGCCCATCGATAAGGCAAGCCCTAGTGCATTCATAAATTGGGCAGGATGAATGCTGGGAAGCTTTCTACTTGACAGGAAACATCCATTGATGCATTCTCTTTTCTAATGTCTACAACCACGGACACTGTGGGATACACAGACATAGAAACACTCGCCTTGTGAAACAACTTACTAGAAACAGTTCACTCCAAACCAAACAAACCGACTTTCCTGCCTATTCTCAGAACATGAGACAAAACCACAAACACACATCTACACCCACAAAGGCACCTCCTTCCCCAAGTAGGTCTCTCACTCTCCAGAGTATCCTCTGACTGCTGGGCCATACTATGTTCCCCCAATATGGCGTGTCCTGTCTCAGATCTGGTCTCCTTGTCCAACTTTGTGAAGTGTTCAGGAGCCAGCTGTTGAGCCACTACCTGCTTTTTCAGGAAAGGCCCCTCTTCAGAGAACTCCTGGCATTTGGCCATCCTCACATCAGTAGGTACCAAGAAAGACTGACTCTGTCCTTGCTAAATTGAAGCAAGTGAGACACTGGGACTGGGACTGAGACTGACTCTGTGTGCCTGGCTTCCTGGATCCCAAGTTCAGAGAGTTCCATTACCAAGGGATTGAGGTGAGGTCTCATCCTTCAGGAACTGAATTAGGTCTCTGCCTTGGCAACCACTTTATCCAAACAGTTGCTTTCAAGCGTACCATGAGAAGGAGGCTTACCCTATTTTCTGTGGCACTTTCACAAATTAGAATGGTATATCAACCATAGGCACCAAGGAACCGCTCTCCACGAAGGCCTGATTTGGTCCATCTTCTTTATATTTGGAAAAGAGCCTTTAGTCCAGGGAGCACTACAGTGAACCTCTGCACTAAAACTATTAGCAAGCACCTGATGGAGGAGGCCTCCATAGGTAAGTGGCTCCTTTATAACATCTGATATCCAGTTAAGGGAGATCTCTTCTGATGACAGAGATGTGGCACGGGGAGGCTCACATATACTTCTGTGCAGAACAGTAACGAGAATCATTCTGTCCTCTGTTCTGTTCTGTAGGGAATTCCTCTGGAACTGTAGAGAGGTGGCGATGAGCACGCACGCGCTTCTACCCTGGAGCTTTAGCAAGATGTTGCACTGTTCCCCTGTTTCTGTGTTTAGCCACCGGGTTTCTGTTTATTTGTGTTCTGTGTTCTATTTTTTGTTTTTTTGTTTGTTTGTTTTTGTTCGTTTTGTTGTGTGATTTTGGTGGTAAAAACTTAAGTATATTGGACATGAAAATCAGAAATAAAGAGAGTAAGCCTGACACCCCTTTGGACTGTGTTTTAAGGAACTGCAATGAACTTTATCCCCCTTTGCGAAGCAGGATGATAGAAGCCCCTAGCTGGCTGCCTGGAGCACACCCATTGCAGAGGGAAATGCCTGCTGGGGACCTAAGAACAGAGTATCTCCCAGGTTAACAAGTGAAACTCCTTTAAAACCCCTTGTTCCTCCAGATAAAGAGAGTCACAACTTTGGCAGAGTCCCCTGTGTTTCTCCTTTGTTAGCCAAGCAATAAACCTCCTTTTTTCTTTTTCTCAAAACCCAGTCCTCATTATTAAATTGGTATTAATTGGCTTCAAGGTCAGGAACCAAACTTTAAGTTACAAATCTTGTACCCCCCCTCCGCCCCGGAACTTTGTGAGACCTATCTACTGAAATGTTAGGAGATAGAGCATGCTTGGTGTGAAACTGAATCAGAGGAGCTAATCCTGTATGTAAAAGGAGAAACTGAGGGACTCCCAGCAGCTGCCAAAGCCCTGTTGATTCAGGGAATTACCTCCTTCCTTCCCTGCACTGTAAGGATTATGCCACCTCTGTCTTGTTAAAAAAAGAGAAAAAGAAAAAGGTGACACTAAATGCAGTAAAATCACCATGGAGACACTTTATTTTACATTTCAGGTTGCCCCTCTGTGAAAACATCTGGTCCCCTTGTGGGGACAGCTATGGTCCCACTGGTGTATGAGATTTTTCTCTTATCTGCTCTGGTTTAAAGGGTTCTCTCTGACAGCCATAGTCTGGACCTCCTTTTGGTCTGTATTGTGTCTTTTTTTCTGGCCCTTTTAGGCATGTGCAATAATGTGTTGATATTATAAATTGTTTTTTGGGAATGATCTTAGCTGAATGTGTGTCGAAATGATGATGTTTTATTTTAACAATCTGGTATCTGAATGGGTTTTTGAAGCATTGCACAATCTTGCAGTTAAAAGTCGGGTTTAGGTAATTGTTTAGTTTATGATTTCAGATAATTCATGCCAGAGAACTTAAATACTTACAATGGATAACTGAAGAACTCTACTTCCAAGTTGGCAAGAAACTTCCCAATCATACAGTCTTTTTTTTTCACCAATTTTGAATTGGGTAGCCTGGGAAAATGTCACTGTGTGTACCAGTGCATTAATTTGGACATGGATAGTAAATCATAGTATGGTGTCTGTTGACCAAACAAGATGTAAAGATAAAAAATTTTGTGAATTGTATCTTAAACTTGTATCATAATTTTCAACATCCGAACCTGAAAATTATGGTTAAAATGCCTTAGTCCTGAGATGTCTGTTCAGAATAGCAGTTTTTTTCCTGCTCCTTCCAGACCTCAGCCATGACTTATGTTGAAATGCAAATGAAAGAAGCCTGCAAGCTTTGTAGGAGACTGATTTGAGATCTAAGGGAAAAAAAGGTAAATTGTATGGTATTTTCTAATTACTGGCAAGTCATTTTTTCTAGGACTCTTATTTTTTTCTGAGATACTTTATGTTTTTTGACCTCATGATTTTGAGCATACAGACCTAGGTTAATGTTTTTCTGATCAGTTCTATCTTTGACCAACTGTGGACTTCTTGAAACATTGCAATAGAGATTTCACCTGCGAAATGCTACGAGGCCTTTACTATTATTATGTGTGCACAATTTTGTTATGTGTTGTATGTCTATATATACATATGTCCATATATCATATATATGATACATAAATTAACATATATAAGGAGTGCTCATAAAATAAAGCGCTCATAAAAACAAATTTTAAAAAGTGGATCCAAAGATCTTTAATTCACGTGATTTAAATGTTTCAATTTAAATTGGATAAAGAGATAAAAACAAATGTCTTTAAATTTAAGCTTACAAAGTTTTCTAGGTGTTCAAACATCTAACAAAATATTAACATCTACAAAATGTCTAATATGCCTTGGCTCTAGTACCTTTCCTTCAACATAAAAATGGTTTACACTGTTCAATACGTTTCTCTAACTTTTTGATAAATAAGTAAAGTAAATTTGATATGGGATTACTCATTCATGAGTACTTTAGTTAGATATCTGATTGATTTACTAAGATCTGTATTTTTTTTAGTAAACTCTGTATAAGATTGTAAAAATCAGTCATGTGTTAATGAGGCAAAAATTTCTTAAAACATAAGTTTACCCATAACATTGAGTTTATTAAGATTTATGTTTTCTAGAGCAAGCAACCATAAAAATTAAACAACTGATTAAATAAGAACTGTTATTTTAGAGCACTGTACTGCCATTTCTTTAAAAGCCAAACTTGATTAAGGTAGAAACATAAATGTAATTGTTATGCTATTAATGTTTTCATATCTTACAGGTATGCAAGTCTGTAAGGTAGAAACCTTAAAAGAGCATTATATCAAGCTGGTGCTCTGAAGTTGTGTGGTAAAAAATATATTGTGGATTTATTTACCTGTTATCAATAAGATATGTAAATTTTTATGTTACTTTTTACATTGGGGAACAATTTAAATGTATTTTTAAGTTAATTAGAGCCTAATCTTTGTAAAGGTTAAAAACTTTCAGCATTTCTTTAATTCATGTTTTAAATGTGATATCATATGGTGTTAGCTAATGTTCATGTGACCTCAAACAATTTATGTAAACTTTGTCAAAAGATATTTAAAAATAAAGATCAGCTTTAGAATTAAAATACTTAAGATTTATAAAGAGCCCTGCCTTACCTGAGATAAGGCTGTGTGTCCCATCTTACTACATGTGAGAATGACTATGAAACATGTAGGTCAGATAATATTTCTTTAAAGTTATGTTAAAAAGTTTTTTTTTTTATTGTCAATATTCCTAGGATCTCAAACAGGGGATATAATGTATAACTCAGCCAAAAAATTCAGGGAAGATATTACACGAACTAAGTATTTTTACTTTTGTTAATTTTAGTTTGAAATTTTCTTATAAGTGATCTAAAGATTCCCTGTTAGTGTTTTACAAATGCGTTGCTATAAGAACACAACATGGGTTTATTCAAGATAATAAGTCATCAACTACAATACAGACAGAATAATACAGATCCCAGTTAATAAAAAGGTAATTATAAAGTTATAGGCATTAAAGCCCAGTACTCTTAATATAAGGCTGTTAAAATTTATTTGCTGGATGTTTAAGATTAGGATTTAAAATTAATGTTAAATGAAAAGGGCCAAGAAAACCAATATTTGGCTCTTGCCCTCTGAGTCAGTCTGAATCCAGGGAACAGGGGACTTCTCTAAAGAGCTTTGCAACTCTGAGCCACATAACCTCCTGATCAGGGAGATTAATGAGACCACTGGAGAACAGAAAGCCAATCAGTGCATTTGTTACAAAGAGGAGAGTCATCATAGAAAGGAGACATCCATGATGCTTCTGAGGGAAGCCAAATGGTCAAGCAAGACCTGGACCCACCTAGCGCAAATGGCACTAGCAGAACTGAGAATCTCTTCTCAAGTTTCCCCAGAATTGACTCCCATAAAAGGTCAGCTGACTGTTAACAATAGATGGAAACAAAAGTCAGTTTGACTGCTTCATCTTAAACACTTAGCAAAGACAGTTAAGACCAAAATACAGCCACTCCTGGGCATATTAAATAATAATAATAATAATAATAATAATAATAATAATAATAATAATAAAATTTTAAGGCATGCACTTTATCTTATCCTCCCAAAACAAGTAAGACTGGAGGCTACAAAGAAGGATTCTCACACAGGCATGACTAATACTTATAAAAAGAGACTATCAAGAAGAGCTGCCACAGGCAGAAGTTTTCAGTTTAAGACCTACAGATATTCCTAACCTACAAAGGTAGGCTTGGTGTTTGCTAGTACGATTATCCAGCCCTGAGTAACAGAATTAAAGGTTTCTCTATTAGACGCAGAGGTCATACTAGTAAAAGGATTTTACAAGATCAGATGACATTAAATTATTAAACTGTGTCTTATTGGGAGGGCCAACTGTAACACTTAAAGTTAAATATTAAGTTGACAGTCCTGATAACTGGGGATATTAAAGACTGGTGAGGGAATGTCTATACAGTGACATGTTCTAGCTGCTGCAACATTTATCCAGTACTCATGGTTTTTGTTTCACTCATAGAAGAACCCATTCACAGATGACTTTACAACCTGTTCTTCCCCAACCTGACTTCAAACCGAACTGACTTCTAAAAGGCAACTCATGTCTCTCAACTGACTTCTAATAGGCAACTCATGTCCCTCACGCCGAGCCCACTTACGTCCCCCTGTCTCAGGACAGAAGAAGAAAAAATTAGTGATGCCACTCTTCTTACAACAATGGAGAGAAAGATAAATAGACTATCAATATAAGTAATTAAGAAGGGTAAAATCAGCGAGATCGGTTTTGGGTGAGTTCTAAATATTTGGAGACTCTTACCTGAGGGATTAAAATTTCCTCAGTGCTCTTCCCATAATCTCTCAAGGATTTGAAAGGGACACAGAGAAAAGGGGGGAATTGTAGACCCAACCTGATCTTTTATTAAAATTGGGAGCCATCATGCCACAAAGCCATGAAAAGATAATTTTGGCTTTACCATTAATTACTTCAAATTCTGAACCTGCGTGGAATGCCTGCCCGCGCCTTGAACTCACACATGCCTGGCTCTCTGACCAGATAGCAGCCCTCTCTGAAACTTTAGTGACACATCATAAATATTTGCCTTCTCTAGCAAGACAACAACCCTCTCTGAGGCTCTAATGGTCCTCATGAATTCTCATGTAGGGACAGCAAAAAAATTGTAAACTACCTTTAGTGTGATGTTTATCAGAGTTCTGTTATCTGTAACCCCCCTTTTGTGTAACTTTCTGGGCTATAAAGCTGGGCTGTAGGAAAGCTGGGGTTGCTGTCTTGTTCTCTTCGTTTTGGGAGGGAGAGGCAGCATGGCCGGTGGAAATAATAAGCTTAATTTTATTTGATTTTAATTTGAGTCAGTGGTCTTTTCTAGCGTCCTGGTCTAACAGGTAAACACTCCAAAAACATGGAGCTCTGCCGGCCTAAAGACTTCTTGAGAAACTTCCTCTGAGTTTGGGCACTTGAAATATATGTTGTTGCAAGGAGATTTAGCTTCCTTTCTAGTGACACCATAAAAGCTGCGTCTGCATCTACGTGACCTGGAGGACATGGTTTCTTGTATTCTAATGAACATGAGGCAGCAGTGCTGAATATTCTATTTGTAGGTAAACTGTGGCCACTTGGTGCTAAGTGTCTCCCCGTGTGAACTGTGAAGCCATTTGGTAATCCTCCACTTTTCGTGGTGTTTCTTGCTGCTGCACTGGTAGTTTGGTATTTGCTTCATGAAATACAATGAGTTCAACTGGGACCCAGTATTAGAGGGAGTTCTGTCACTTGTGGTGGGTCAGGGTCTGCAGGAGAATGCAACAACCAGGCTTCTATCTCACAAAGCTTGCCCCTTTGACCATAGAAATCTGACTCTGAACTTTGCCCGGAAACCTCTCCATATAACAAGAAGGGTCTGCTGGCTGCACCATATCAGTCACAAGCCATTTTGAAGGCAATGGAAAATCCTCCTGGCCACACCACAGCTGTATTATCACACACCTGCCCACCACTGCAAAAGGCCCACTACTCAGCAGGGTCCAACTTACTGGCATCTTTGTTCTACACAATTTTCATGAAATACCGTCAATCATGGCATTCTCTTGTACACTCATGACCAGGAAAAAGACATCCAAAGGTTCTCCAGTGCCACCTGGTTAAGGGAATTTAAAAAATTTTATTGTATTTATCTAGCCATTTTTCATGGATGAAGTTGGAGGCACTGTGGGTTTCAGTTCAGTAGTGAGACACTACCTGCTTTCTCAGGAAAGACCCCTCTTCAGAGCTCTCCTGGAATTTGGCCATCCTCACATCAGTAGTTACCAAGAAAGACCGATTCTGTCCTTGGTAAATCCAAACATGTGTGGCCACTGGGACTGTGACTGGGAATGCCTCTGGGTGCCTGGCATCCTGGATCCCAAGTTCAGAGAGTTCCATCACCAAGAAAATGATATAGGTCACTTCCTTCAGGAACTGAATGAGGTCACTGCCTTGGCAACCTCTTTGTCCAAACAGTTGCTTCCAAGTGTCCCAATAGATGGAGGCTGCCCCTACTTCCTGTGACACTTTCACAAGTAAGAATGGTATATCAAACATAGGCACCCGTGAACAGCTCTCCACACAGGCCTGGTTTGGTCCATCTTCTCTACATTAAGAAGAGATAGACTGCTTCAGACACACCCCTTCATCCTGACCTGTTTTTTTTTTTTTTTTTTTTTTGTCATGAAAGATGACTTTTGCTCTCTCAGGTCCTTCATAGCTTTCTATATCTTCCCCAGGGTTCACTTCTGCATGGACCTTTGAGGTTCTCAGCAGGTGGAAGATCTCTTACATTTCTATATAAGACCAAATCTGTCCTTGCTTTTCTGTAAAGTTAGATTGAGGAAACAAAGTATGGTTAGGGTTAATAACATGTTTGATTTGGGTTAGGAATCATTCTGCTGCATGAATAATGGTATTGGGAACCTGCAATATTTATAAGTATATATAGAGGTGAAATATATGTATGAAAACACAAATCTAGGTAAGATTTGAAGCCCAAAAGGGCATTGGATCCTTGATTGGAATACTTCACTCGGAATTATGTTGTGCACATGTGTCTCAGATAAATCTATACATTATGGCATAGGACCTTGTACCTTGGATAATTGAATGTCGAAGAGAACATCCAGTCAAAAAAGGATAGTTGGTAGGATTAGGAAGATAGTTGGTAGGATTAGAAAAAAAGAGTGAGTATAGGATTTGGACAAAAAGTTCTTTAGCAATAGGGTTTCAGGTAGACAGAAAATGTAAATGTCAGCACATGTGAAGAGTCAGTCACAATGATGAACTGGGGAAAATATGTAGGAAAGCAGATATCATTAGAGACATTAGGAAATCAGGCAAATGATGAAGTAATTGATAGGATTAGACATTTTCAACAGGCTTGAGGTTGAATACATAATCTTAGGAAGAAACAAATATGTAGTCACCAATAGGATTGACATTTGAGAGCATTAGGCAACCTGGACATGGGTGATTTTCATAATCCATACTCACATTCCATTTAGGCTTTGGTACAATTGTAAGTGTGACTTTGCATTTTGTTGACAGAATATATATGTAGATCAGGTGACATGAGTCTTTCTTGCACCATTTCTGGGAGCAATATTTAGAAGAGATATAAATTAGTATTGGGGGCACAAATAGGTGTACCATGTGTGAATATATAATATAACTGATTCCAACTTTAGAAATTGGAATAAATTGATATCTGAAAATACACAGGAAATGTCATATTGACATACATACATTCATTCCAACCAGTTATACATCTAATGGTAATATTAGGGTTGTGGTTTATCATAAAGTGTGTGTGAGTTTTGCTTCAAAATTGATTATGGAAATCGAAAATAATGTGTTTGGAAAGAAGTCTCAATAAATAACCAGTCAAAAGCAAGGAGGAATACATGTGTACTGAAGCAGGAAGTGATTGAATGTGTTTCAAATGTCTTTAAATTTGTGAACTTGTGGATGAAATGTATATACTATGATGTACAAAAACTGAAGAAATAGTAATGTACCAGTGTTAAATAAAAATGAACGTCAAAATACACATCATGCCCCTTTGGAATCTACTTGCATTGATGTTAAATTGGGTCAGTTACAGTAGAAATATAAGGATTTGTTTGCACCATTGAGTGAAGTGAGTTTTCAGTACTAGAAAACAAATATGTATTTCAGGTGGATGAATATTTCTGAAAATAATCGTATGAAAATTTGATTATAAAACCACATACATGAGCATGAGTGAATTATTTAGGGAGTGTATAATAGGACACATATATTTTATATTTGGAAAAATCTAGACAATATATATATATATATATATATATATATATATATATATATATATATATATATATATCTCACAGAGAAACATTAGAAAGTAGCAATATATATGCCAATCAAAATTCATCGTGAAATATATATCATCCACCGATCCAAAAATATTAATTTTACTGAACATGGATTTATGTATAATGTTGTTCAACTAAAAATCTCACTCATAGTTTGAATTTTCAGTTCCAAAAGCGTTTAGGAGGGGTGATCTCTTCTCATACTTTGTTTCTGCTAAGTTAGCCACCTCACAAAAATGTACGTGTGATACCAGGTAGGATTTTTTATGTGCATATAAAAATACATGTGCTGAATTGGCTACAGAAAAAAGGAGACAGAAATTCACATATGTGTTAACTTTAAAAACACATGGAGTACTATTTCAACAAACAATTGACAAGATTTATAACTCCTACACTATATCATGCAAAAGGCAAGACCAACTATACACCATGCCTCCTCTGAACTGCTTGTATTAATATTATGTTTGGGTTATTTGTCTCCATCATATTAGGATTAGTAGTCAGAGTCTATTAGGGTATGGGTTACTGACAGGGATTCAGTATTTCGAATGGAAAATTGGAAAATGAATCCAATGTGTATGTAAATATGTGCTACACAAAAATCTTCCCACTCTCATCCAGAACAATACCTTGACAACACCTTCACCCCATGTAAGACACAATTAGAGGAGAAGAGTTAGAAAATCCATGAATACATATCTGGAATGGAATGCGATCAGGAGTTCACAACCTTGGAAGTGTTAGAGGAGTTTCCAAAAGTAAGGGACAGGGTAAACACTTCAAAAACATGGAGGTCTGTTGTCCTAGAGACTTCTTGAGATACTGCCTGTGAGGTTGGGCACTTGAAATATATGTTGTTGTCACGTGCTTTAGCTTCCTTTCTAGTGAAACCATAAACCTGGGCATCTATGTGACCTGGAGGACATGGTTTCTTATTTTCAAATGAACATGAGACACCAGTGCTGAATTCTCCCTTTGAAGGTAAACTGTGGCCCCCTGGGGCTAAATGTCTCTAGTGTGGACTATGAAGCCATATGGTCATCCTCTATTTTCGTGGTGTTTCTTGGTGCTGCACTGGAAGTTTGGTATTTGCTTCATGAAATACAAGGAGTTCAACGGGGACACAGTGTGTGAGGGATTTCTGTCACATGTGGTGGGTCAGGGTCTGTAGGAGAATAAAAGAACCAGGCTTCTATTCCACATAGCTTGCCCTCTTGAACATAGCAACCTGATTCTGAACAATGTCCTGAATCCTCTCCATGTAACAAGATGCCTTTACATATAAGGGTCTGCTGGCTTCACCATGTCAGTCACAAGCCATTTGGAAGCCAATGGCATATCCACATGGTCCCACCACTGATGTTTTATCACACACATGCCCACCTTTGCTCTTGGCCCACTAATCAGCAGGATCCAACTTTCTGGCATCTCTGTTAAACACCATTTTCATAAAAACCAGTCAATCAAGGCACTGTCTGGTATACTCATTGTTGGGAAAAGTATAAACGGCAGCCATACCCCAGAAAAAAAAAACCAACATGGCGCCTAAGCACTTCTTCTTCCTACATTCTTCTTTTCTGCAGTGGTGCGAAATGTTCCCGCCCGTGTGAACTCTTCTGCTGGCGCCAATTTCAAACCTTGCTGGCCGGGAATCTTAGCCCCAATAAGAACTAATTCCTAGGCTCCGGAGCTGATATCTGAAAGAACTTGCCAATAAACGGATTGCCTGCCATTTATCTAAGCCCTCCAATCTCCTCCTTAGTTCTATATAAGCACACAGCTTTTTGCAATAAAATTGGAATTCTCCCGGTGAAGTGCCTTTGCGTGGGGAGTTCTTTCATTCTGGTGCCCCGTGTGAGGATATGGGTGAGCTCTTTCCAACAAGAGCCCCGTCCACTGCTCCACCGTGGCACTCTGCCCTGGTCTGCTCTTTTCAGACGCAGGCTTCCTGCACTCACCACTGATTTGTTGTATGTAAGCCTCCCCTGACCCCGGCTCGCCAACTCCCTTCGGGCTACCGCTGGCTTTGTGACCATGATCGTCTGTCACACTCTAGACGCCTGGTAGGGGGGAGGGAATTCCTCCCACTAAGACCTTTACTGGTTGCAGTGGACCCTCTGGTGATCCGTTTCCCTTTGGGGTGTGAGGCTTCTGAGTTTACATGAGAGGGTCTGTGGTTTTTCCTCCTCTGCTGCTGCTGCCGCTGCTGGCTAGAGTTGCTGTTTCCTGCGGGCCTGCTGTGTCTGGCTGAAGCTGCCTCTCTGCTCGGGGAAAACTGAACTCCCATCCTGGAACTGCATTCTGCTGGAGCCGGAGTTCTGTTTTCATTACTTACTTCTTCTGCTGCGTTCGAAAACTTTCCTGATGTCAGGTTGCCCGTGGCTCCGAACCCATTGGGTCTCACAGATCGCACTTCACTGGTGACGATCAGGTAGTGCCCTCTGTATTTCCTCATGATGGCTGGTCATTTTGGGGATGCCCACCTGACCCCCATTCGCCCTGAGCGCTTCCCGGAGTCCGTTCCAGGCCGGGTTTTCTCTTTGTCTCTCTTGCTTACACTTATTCTCTCTCTCTCTCTCTCTCTCTCTCTCTCTCTCTCTCTCTCTCTCTCTCTCTTCCATCTCTCCCTGTGACTGTGGACACCTCTTTATCTGTACCTGAAACCTCACCTCTCTAAAGTTTAATAAAAAATCTGGCCACACTCTCCCTCACACCAGACATCAAGCCCAAACTTCTAATCAAATTCTGTACCCAAGATTGGCCTACATATCCACTGGATAATGGCAATCATTGGCCTCCAGAAGGCTCCTTAGATCCAAACCTCCTCTTGGACCTTTTTAATTACTGCCAGCATCTGAAAAAGTGGAGTGAGATTCCCTGTATTGAATGTTTTAGCCTTCTCGCACAGCACCCTGTCTCTGCTCCTCCTGCCCTCCCTCTCAGGTCCTTCTTGCTTGCAAACCCCTCTCTTCCCCTTGTTCTACTCCTGACTTCGCAGATTCTTCCTCATTCGACCCAGCAGATCAACCCCCACCTTATCCCCCAGCCCCAACTGACCCTTCTCTCCCGCAAAATCCTCCTCTTCCTCTGCCTGATTCCACGGATCCTCAACCTTCCATTTCATCCCCCTCCCTTCCCCACTCTTCTGCCTGCTCCACCTCCTCCTCTTCCACAGAGACATTCCCTTCCCCTCCCTCTCCTTTCTGTCCACCGCCTGCCTCTTTCAGTCCTCCTGTTATCAGGTCTAAGGGACTCCTTCCCACGCCCAAGACAATCGCACCCCTTCGTGAGGTAGCTGGTCCCAAGGGTGTCATCAGAGTCCACGTGCCCTTCTCCATGTCGGACATTACTCAGCTAGAGAGGAAGTTAGGCTCTTTCACCACTGACCCCACCACTTACATCGGGAGTTTCAATGGGTACTGCAAGCATATAGCCTCACTCATCATGACATCTACATGCTCTTGGCCAATAAACTTCTCCCCAAGGAAAGGCAATGGTTCTGGGAGCTAGCCCAATCCCATGCTGATGAAAATCATAGGACCAATCATAACCACCCACAGGCCCTCATGCTGTCCCAGAGCAGGATCCCCTATGGGCTTACAGTCTAGTGACCTTTTTACATCCTGCCTCTTGGCGGGACTGAAAAAGTCCACCCGCAAGGCTGTTAACTTTCAAAAGATGCAGGAGGTCATTCAAAGGAAGGAGGAAACACCTTCAGAATTCCTGGATAGACTAACCAAGTCCCTTCAGCAGTACACAAACCTCGACCCAGAAACCCCTGATGGCCGTCATGTCTTAATGACATATATTCTGGCCCAAAGCTACCCTTACATTAAAGCCAAGCTTAAAAAGTTTGAACAGGGCCCTGCTACTCCTCAGACCAAAATCCTCGCTGTCACTTTCAAGGTTTTTCATGGTAGAGAGGATGAAAGTGAATTCCGTAGGCAGAGGGCTGAAAATGCCAAATTCCAAATGTTGGCCCAGCTCATTCAGAGAAGGCCATCACCATGCCGTCCCAATATGACCCCCCCTGGAGCTTGCTTCAAATGAGGTAAGGAGGGACATTGGACCAGGAATTGTTCTTCGCCGAGGACACCCTACAACCCCTGCGCAAAATGCCATCAAAGTGGACACTGGGGGGCAGACTGCCCAACAACCCAGAAGGAAGGTTGGTCTGCTGCCCAGCAACCCCAGCCTCACCTGGGCTTGGCAGAGGAGGATTGATGGAGTCCTGGGCCTTCCCTCCAGACTATTACCATCAAGAATCAAGAGCCTAGGGTCACCTTCCTGGTGGATGGACGCTTCATTAACTTCCTCTTGGATACTGGTGCCGCTTTTTCGATTTTGAGGGAGTATTAGGGTCCTACCACACCCTCAAAAACTCCTATTGTCAGGGTAGGAGGTAAAAAGATTTTTCCTCAAACCCCCCCCAATCATGTTATATGCAGCGATCCCTTTTGTCCTTCACTCACTCCTTTCTTGTTATGAGCCATTGCCCCATTCCCTTTCTGGGAAGGGACATACTCTCACTATTAAAAGTCACCATTCACTTATCAACCCACACCTCTCCTACCTCTCATTTCCTCATGATATTCCTAGGGGCAGATACACCTCCTTCATGCACTCTCCCACGACTATCTAAACCATTTAACCCTGAGGTTTGGGACACAATTACACCCTTTATGGCTAAATGCAGTTCTATTCATATTGTCTTACGGGACCCTTCAAGATATGTTAGTCAACCACAATATCCACTCACAACCACATTTCTCCTTGGATTAGAACACATCATCCAGGATTTATTATGAAAGGGGTATCTTAGGCCTACACACTCTCCTTTCAACACACCCATTCTGGCAGTTAAGAAACCTAACGTGTCCTACAGGCTGGTTCAAGAACTTCGCCTTGTCAACTCCTCTGTGGACCCCATCCACCTGCTAGTGCCCAACCCTTACACCCTCCTCTCTCAGATCCATGCCACTACTACTCACTTCTCAGTCCTAGATTTAAAAGATGCATTCTTTTCTATTCCCCTGTTCTCAGAATCTCAGGATATCTTTGCTTTTTCATGGACTGACTCTCACACCCGCCATTCTCATCAGCTTACCTGGACTGTCCTCCCACAGGGATTCAGGGATAGCCCCCATCTCTTTGGCCAATTTCTTGCCCAGGACCTCACATCCTTTCACCTGACCTGTCCTGACTCTACTCTACTTCAATATGTCTATGACCTTCTTCTATGTAGTCTTTCTGGAACACTCTCAATCCCACACCGCTCAGCTTCATAAATTCCTAGAAGACAAGGGATATAGGGAGTCTCCCCACAAGGCCCAGGTTTCCCAGTCTTCGGTCACCTATCTTGGTTTTTGCCTTACACCCGGGAAAAAGGAAATAACACTGGATAGGAGGCAACTCCTCTGTGATCTTTCAGTGCCCTATACGAAAGCCAAAATACTATCATTCCTAGGATTAGCAGGTTATTTTAGGGCCTGGATCCCAAATTATTCTCTTCTCTCCAAACCCCTGTATGACCTAGCAAAGGGACCCCCTAGTGAATCTCTTGCCTCCTTTCTCATCTACCACTTCCGCAGGCTTCAGCAACTCCTCTTAAAGGCACCTGCCCTTCACCTTCCAGATCTTTCAAGAAGATTTCATCTATATGTCCATGAAAAAGGGGGGCAAGCACTTGGGGTCTTAGGTCAAAACTATGGGCGTACATTTGCACCTGTGTCATATTTGTCCAAGCAACTAGACCCTACCATCCGTGGGTGGGCCCCTTGCTTAAGAGCTCTGGCTACTGGACAAATTTTACACAAAGAAGCCTCTAATCTGACTTTTGGGGCCCCTTGAACTATCCACTCCCCACATCACTTGAAGGATCTTTTAGCTTAAAAGGGCCTTCAAACTCTCCCTACATCCAGATTTCTGTCGCCCCTCACTTCCTTTCTGGAAAACCCTAATATTATTTTCCTCCCCTGCTCTGCACTGAACCCTGCCTCACTGCTCCCAATGACTCCCATGTCTCACATACCAACTCATAATTGCTTGGAAACCTTAGATGATTTCCTCCCCTGTCATTCTTCCATTTCTGAGAGACCACTCAGCAAGCCTGACCTTATCTGGTTTACTGACAGCAGTTCCTTTAGGGAGAACGGAACTCATTACTCTGGATACGCTGTATTTTCAGCCACTGAGATTATAGAGGCCAAAGTTTTGCCTTCAGGAACTACAGACAAGTAGGCTGAACTTATAGCATGCACTCGTGCCTGCCTTCTAGCACAAGGCAAATCCCTCACCCTCTAAACTGATTCAAAATATGTCTTCCATATCTTATTATCCCATGCTGATATTTGAAAGTAGCGAGGCCTACTTACCACCAAAGGTAATGCGATCACTAATTCAGCTTTTATAACCAATCTAATAGAGGCCACTTACCCACCCATTTGGGAGTTGTCCATTGTAGGTCCCATCAGAAGGACGGCTTTCTTATCACTGAGGGCAATGCCAAAGCTGACCAGGCGGCACGAATGGCTGCTACCACTTTCAATTATGGCCTCCATGGGGGACATATAATGGCCACTTTAGACAGCTCATCTGAAGCCCCTACGTCTTTCAGTAAGAACAAGAATCTTTTCAAGTTCCTTCATACTCTATTCCTTTCCAATTCTCAGTCTTTGACCCTCTTTTTACAGAGTTTCTTTTCCCTCACCCCCTCTGACAAGCCATGCTACAGAATATAGCCTCTAATTGTCAGATCTGTCAGCGGACCAACCCTCATACTCCTTTAAGGCCCAAACCTTTCCCTTTCCACCAAGCCCGGGGACACATTCCCGCTGCTGACTGGCAGGTAGACTTCACCAACATGCCCACAGTATGGCGCACTAAATACCTCCTTGTCTTTGTGGACACTTTCTCTGGTTGGGTTGAGGCATTTCCCACTTCCAATAAAAAGGCTTCCACTGTAGCTTCAATCTTACTGACAGACATCATCCCCAGGTTTGGTATGCCCACTTCCCTACAATATGACAATGGCCCTGAGTTTACTTCTAGGATCACACAAAAGGTCTCTCAAGCCCTCTCCTTCAAGTGGCATTTCAACTCTCCATATTTCCCCCAGGCTTCAGGGAAAGTAGAAAGGGTAAATCGTACTCTAAAGGAAGTCCTTACCAAATTGACAATGGAATTAAACATAGACTGTTTCAAACTCCTTCCCTTGGCTTTGCTTCGAATCAGAGCTCTCCCTAAGAAACCATCTTTACTGTCTCCTTTTGAGATAATGTATGGAAGACCTCTTATAACCCCTGGGTTGGTCATTTCACAAGGACCTCTCACCCGAGATTTGTCTTTGCCTCTCTTGCTCCATCTCCGCTCGGAACTCTGGAAATATCAGGACTGGCTTCTTCCGGACCCAGTCTCCTCTCCAAACACTCCTCCCTTAACACCTGTTAGTCTAGTCTATTATAATACCCCAGAGGAGAAAGGGACTCTTGCCGCAAAATGGGAAGGCCCCTATCCTGTCATTCTCTTTACCCTTACCGCCGCCAAACTCTCCTTACCAGACAACTGTCTCACTCCCTGGATTCACATGTCTAGGTTGAAGCCACATCACCAGGAGGCCCCACCTGCTGAAGACAGGGCCACCCCAGAGGAACTCCAAGAATCACCTACTGAACCTCCCCTTTACTCCTGCTCTTCACACCCATCTCACCCATTTTAGTTGTGGCTCACACGGTTTTCCTTGCAGCCCAATTCCTCTTAAAGAAGGCACAATGAGCTCTCCCAACACCCTAGTCTTCTCTAACTGCTTGTTTTTTGTGCTCTGCTTATTTTCTGTGCTCTGTCAGGACTGGTCTTTACCCTCCTCACCTACCATGCATTTATTCACTTTTCAGGAACGATACTCAGAACATGGCATGCAGAAGGTCTGCGCAGTGGATGCAACTACTTGCTTCATCCACAACTGCACCTCTATTTCCCTAAAATTGTCACCTTCAAGGACCTTTGTCCCTGGTAGCTGGAACTGGCCTTTCATTTGCTTCCTTTTTGATCAAACAAAAGACTATTGTCATTGGTGGCCTGAGATATATAATGGGTGCCCCTATTGGTCATGCATGTTCCATGATGAACGTGGTAGCTATTCTTACCACTCATTTGGTTACCCTGAAGGGTGGACTTCTAGTTACATAAAGTGGCATAAAGGCTCTTCATCCAGTAACAATGGATGGTATACTTTAGATAAACCTGACCCCAAGGCCAAACGATGGGGCTATGTTGAGTTTGCTGTCTATGCTCGGACAACCTCAGTCAGACCCACAGGGTGGATGACTATTGGCCTCACCCTGATTACGCAACCTAAGGCAACCATCCAGGTAGTCGAACACATTAAGGACTCAGAATCAAAACTTCGAGATCATATCCATAGCTCATCCAAAAAGGATTCAGAGCCTTCAACCCTCTCAGGTCCCCCTCCCACATGGCTCAATTTGCTACACCAAACTTTTTGATTATTAAACTCCACCCCTCTTTCTGTGCCTACTTCTCAGTGCTTTCTCTGTGCTTCACTTAGTCGTCCACTTCTAGCAGCAGTCCCATTAGCGGCAGGAAATATTCCAGCAAAACCCTACAATTTCTCTAAAAAGGACAACCCCTACATGTGACACGTATCCCACTGTGGGAAAGTTATTCCACCAATACATTATTTCCTTTCATCTGTTTCCACCTGCCAATAATGAATCCTTTACCCATTTGTTCCTTGAGCTACAGCACTCCATAGAGCCCTGTGTTTATGCAACCTGGACATTTCCTCTGGTGTAATGGTTCTTTAAGTACCTCAACCATCAATGTCTCTGGCGCCTGTTTCTTGGTTACTGTAGTTCCTCAGCTATCTTTGTATACTCCCACCGAATTCTGACAGTTGGCCCTACCTTCCCGCACCCGTAGGGTAGTCTTTCTGCCGGTTCTGGTAGGCCTCATTTTAACAACCTCAGTGACGGGTCTCAGACTCTCTGGTGGAGCTATAGGTCATGCTCTATGGGATCCAATGACCTTCAACAAAAACTGCAGGAAACACTCAATACCATGGCTGAGTCTCTGGGTTCCTTGCAGCGGCAGGTTACTTCATTGGCACAAGTGGCTTTACAGAACCAAAGGGCAATTGATCTTCTCACTGCAGAAAAAGGGGTTACATGCCTATTCCTCAGAGAGGAATTTTGCTATTATGTTAATGAATCTGGGCTAATAAAAAAAATGTTGTTAAATTGCAGGAATTATCGACCCAATTGCTCAAACCTACCTCCTCCAATCCCATAACGGGGTTCTTCCAATCCTATCTTGCCATGTACTTACTACATATCTTGGGTCCCCTTATTTGGATGCTCCTTTTTTGTGCTCTCTTGCCCTGCATAATGAAGTGCCTTCAAACCCAACTGCATAAAATTCCTAATCAAACTTTCAACCAGCTTTTGCTTAGTCACTACCAGCCTCTGATGACCGATGAATCCCCAACATCTCCAAGAGAACAGTTCACTCAGTGATGAAGCTCACTACCAGGCACGATGGAATGCAACGGGTATTAGACAGCGGGAGACAACGAGCTCGGAGAACCTCTTAATCTGCCATCCTGGATTCATAGTCTTTACCACCTTCTAAGCTTTCTCATGGCCCTTGGCCTCTTCTATGTCAGTCCCCCCACATGGAACTTCTGCCAAAAATTGACAATTGCTTTAATTTTTATCTTCATTCTGTTTTTATTCGCTCTGATCTTCTTCAGGTGCTGGCGACACCATGTCCAGGCAACGCTTCCAGTATTTCCTTGAGTCTCTGTTACAGGACCAGTGGCTGATACCAACAATCTCTTCCATCCAGGACTGGTTCCATGCCATCGACATCTTTGGCTTCAGGGAACATTCATTGACTTCACCCCTATGAAAATAGCTGTGTATAGCCACTGGGTTTTATTTCTGGCTGCCATGATATCCCCATACCTGCCCCCTGAGCATTCCTCCACTTCTCTTTCTAGGCCACACACCAGCCCCACACAGCAGGAAGCAGCCAGATCTGACAAACGACGCCCCACTTCCTAAGAAAACAAAAAGGGTGGAATGTTGGGACAGGAATAAATGGCAGTCATACCGCAGAGAAAAACCCCAACATGGCGCCTAAGGACTTCTTCTTCCTACCTTCTTCATTTCTGCAGTGGTGCAAAAAGTTCCCGCCCTTGTGAACTCTCCCGCCAGCGCCAATTTCAAATCTCGCTTGTGGGGAACCTTAGCCCCAATTAGAACTAATTCCTGGGCTCTGGAGCTGATATTTGAAAGAACTTGTCAATAAACGGGTTGCTGCCATTTATCTAAGCCATACCATCTCCCCCTTAGTTCTATATAAGCACACAGCTTTTAGCAATAAAATTGGAATTCTCCCGGTGAAGTGTCATTGCGTGGGGAATTATTTCACTCATGTTCAGCAACAGGATATCCAAAGGTTCTCCAGTGCCACCTGGTAATGGGAATTTCAGAAATTTGATAGTATTTATTTAGCCATTTTTGAAGGATGAAGTTGGAGTCACTGTGCGTTTCAATTAATGCAGGAACCATTATGTGGTGAGGAAGCTCATTTAAATGAAATCTCTGGAGAAATCTCACAGGCAAGGCTTCCCAAAAAGTGGCCAAAAGGTCACATGAAGCCAGGATCATTGAGGTCTACAATATGAGTTCCATTTGTGTTTAGACTCTCAATTATGGCTGCCAAGTCTTTCAAAATAAAATCATGTGATATCCTGGCTGAGATTCTCACTGCACTGTGGAAAGACACCCTGGCCCTCGATCTCAGTTTTCAAGGGCGCATCTCATGCGTGGCCTCCTAAAATCCCAACACATTTCATGGCAATACTTCTTTGAGGTAAATTCCAGAACTCAGTCTCTAAGAGGAATCATGCCAGAATTCAAGCCCAGGTGGATCCAGTTATCTCTTCCAACCGCCAAACAAATGACCACAATTAAAACCAATCACTCACACATGGCCCTCATCTTCTTCCATATAGACACTTATCATAACCTCTGGCTGGAGTTTTTCATGAGGGGTGCAGCCCAAGAACGTGTCAAAAATAAGCTCCCTTGCCCCTCATTTGCCTAAAGTCAAGGTGGCCTGGACACCCATCCGGTGAACCAGGAGTGATCAGATAGGCCAGCTGTTAATACTGCTCTGCATCTCCAATTTGAGGCCTACTGACTGTCAGGTATAGATTCTTTATATGATTTGGAGCCATGAGAAAACCCAAAAACCTATGGGTTAGCCTCTGCAGGGCTGTGCATAACTCATTTGAACCAAAGGATCCGTATTCTCACTTGATGGTGGTCAGGAACCTTACAAATGAATGTGAGAGACTTCATTCACAATAATTGCTCTTTTGGCCATTTTGGTTTTGGATGCACACATGGGATCTCTCTTTACATCCATCAGGTGCTGAGAATCTAAGCCACAACCTCACACAGGGTCAAGAGGCTGATTCAGACACATCCCTTTCCAAAGCAATTAAGCAAAGAGCCACAGGTGATGCCCATTCATTTCCATTTGAAAACTGTTTTCTTCAGGCTTCACAAAGGGGTGGCCTGAGGCAAAGACCTTCCTGACATTCAGGGAAACAGAACAATTGATAAGCAAAAGGCCGAAAGCATGGTTTCTCCACTGAGACTTTCTTGGTCACACTGATATCTGAGTTTTCTGAGATGCTCGCCATTCCCTTCAGCTATCCAGGACATGGCAATGTCACAGAGCTTGGAGGTGGTACATATTTTGGACACAAAACCATGAGACTATTCTGGAGAGTGGTGAGAATTCTGGAAGAAACAGGAACTTAGGAAGGTAGCAGGTGTTGCCCATGGATAAGGCAAGCTGCAGTCCATTCATAAATTGGGCAGGATGAATGCCGGGAATCTTTCTACTATACAGGACATATCAATTGTTGCATTCTATTTTCTAATGTCTACAACCACGGACACAGTGGGATACACAGAAATAGAAACACTTGCCTTGTCCAACGACTTACTAGAAGAAGACCACTCCAAATCAAACAAACCGTCTTTCCTACCTATTATCAGATCATGAGACAAAACCACAAAATCACACCCACCCCACAAAGACACCTCCTTCCCCCATGTAACTCTGTGACTATCCGGAGTTTCCTCTGAGTGGTGGGCCATACTATGTTCCCCCAAAATGCCCTGTCCTATCTCAGATCTGGTCTCCTTGGCCAACTCTGTGAAGTTGTCAGGAGCCTGCGGTGAACCACTACCTACTTTCTCAGGAAAGGCCCCTATTCAGAGCTCTCCTGGTATTTGGCCATCCTCACATATGTAGGTACCAAGAAAGACTGACACTCTCCTTGGTAAATTCAAACAAGTGAGCCTACTGGGTCTGGGAATGGACTGGCTCCGGGTGCCTGGCTTCCTGGATCCCAAGTTAAGAGAGTTCCATCACCAAGGAAGTGAGGTAGATCACTTCTTCAGGAACTGAATGAGGTCATTGCCTTGACAACCACTTTGTCCTGACAGTTGCTTTCAAGAGTCCCATGAGATGGAGGCTGCCCCTACTTCCTGTGACACTTTCACAAGTTAGAATGGTATATAAACCATGGGCACCCGGGAACAGCTCTCCACCTAGGACTGTTTTGGTCCATCTTCTCTACATTAAGAAGAGAGAGGCTGATTCATACACATCCATTCATGCTGACAAGGTTGTTTCCCATTGAAGATGACTTTTCTCTCTCAGGTCTTTCGTAGCTGCCTACATCTTCTCAAGGGATCATTTCTGCATGGACCTTTGATGTTCTCAACAGGTGGAACATGCCCTACATTCCTGTATTTTAAGAGCAACCCTGTCCCTGCTGTTCTGTAAAGTTCGATTGAGAGAACAGTGTATGGTTTGGGTTAGTAACATGTTCAATTTGGGGTTAGGAATCCTTCTGCATGACGAATAATGGTATTGGGAAACTATGATACTTACAAGAATATATAGGTGAAATATAAGTATAAAAACAGAAATCTAGGGAAGATATGAAGTCCAGAAGGGCATTGGGCCCTTAATTGGCACACTTAGCTTTGAATTATTTTCTGCAAAAATGTCTCAGATAAATCTATATACAATGGCATAGGAGCTTGTACCTTGGATGATTGAATGTCGAATAGAACACCCACTCAAAAAGGGATTGTCGGTAGGATTAGAAAGATAGTCAGTAGGTTTACAAAGAAGAGTGAGAATAGGATTTAGACCAAAAGTTCTTAAGCAATAGGGTTTCAGGTAGACAGTGAATGTAAATGTCAGCACAAGTGAAGAGTCAGTCACAATGATGAACAGGGGAAAATATGTAGGAAAATAGATATAAATAGAGACATTACTAAATCAGGCAAAGTATAAAGTGAGTGATAGGATTAGACATTTTCAACAGGCTTGAGGTTGAATATATAATCTTAGAAAGAAACAAAAATGTAGTCACCAATAAGATTGACATTTGAGAGCATTAGGCCACCTGGACATGGAAGGTTTTAGTAATCCATGCTCACTTTCCATTTAGGCTCTGGTACAACCTTAAGGGTGACCTTTGATTTTTTTGTCCAGAATATTACTGTGATAAAATGTATATATAGATCAGGTGACATGAGTAATTCTTCCACCATTTTTTGAGGAATATTTTGAAAACGTATAAATTAGTATTGAGGGTAAAAATAGGTGTACCCTGTGTCTATGAATATAGAGATAATGCATGAATAGACCATACAGTTAATAAATAATATAACTGGTTCCACTTTAAATAATGTATTGAATTGATATCTGAAAATACATAAGAAATCATATATTGATATATAATCATTCATAACAACTAGTTATACGTCTAATTGTAATCCTAGGGTTATGGTTTATCATGAAGAGTGAGTGAGTTTTGCTTCAAAAGTGATTATGGAAATCAAAAATAATGTGTTTGGAAAGAAGTCTCATGAAAAGACCAGTTTGAAACATGGCGGAACACGTGTTTTCTGAAGCAGAAAGTGATTGAAAGTGAAATAAATGCCTATAAATTTGTGAACTTGTGGATGAAATATATATCCAATAATGTGCATAAACTGAAGAAATAGTAATGTACTAGTTTTCAATAAAAATGAACTTCAAAATACTTATCATGTCCCATAGGAATCTACTTGCATTGATGTGAAAATGGATCAGTTACTGTAGAAATATTAGGATTTATATGCACCATTCACTGAAGTTAGTTTTCAATACTAGGAAAAAAATACGTATATCAGGTGAATGAATATTTCTGAAAATAATCTTGTGAAAAGTTGATTATAAATCCACATACATAATCATGAATGAATTTAGGGAGTGTATAATAAGACACATATATTAAATATTTTGAAATATCTGGAGAGAATATATATATATATATATATATATATATATATATATATATATATATCCACACACAGATTTTAAAAATTAGCAATATATATGCCAATCGAATTACACCGTGAAATATGAATCATCCACAGATCCAAAAATATTCATTTTACTGGATATGGATTTATGTATAACTTTTTTCAACTAGGAAGCTCACCCATAGGTTGAATTTTCAGGTCAAACAGCGTTTAAGAGGAGTGATCTCTTCTCACACTTTGTATCTGCCAAGTCATGTAACTCACAAGAATGTACGTGTGATACCAGGTAGGATTCTATATGTGCATATAAAAATACATGTGCTGAATAGAATACAGAGAAAGGGAGACAGGAATTCACATATTTGTTAACTTTAAAAGCACATGGAAAACTATTTCAACAAAAAATTGACTAGATTTATAACTCCTACCCTATATAATGCAAAAGGCAAGTCCAAGTATACAACATGCCTCCTCTGAACTGCTTGTATTTCTATTCTGTTTCCGTAATCTTTCTCCATTATATTAGGATTAGTATTCAGAATCTAGCAGGGCATGTGTTAGTGTCAGGATTCAGTATTTCAAATGTAAAATAGAAAAATGAATCCAATGTGTATGCAAATATGTGCTAAACAAAATCTTCCCACTCTCATCCAGAACAATTCCTTGACATTTTTTTCGCCCAAAGTAAGACACAATTAGAGGAGAAGAGTAATAAATCTGTGAATAATATGCTCAGGAGTTTACAACCTTGGAAGTGGTAGAGGAGTTTCCCTAGTATGGGACAGGGTAAACACTCCATAAACATGGAGCTCTGCTGGCCTAAATACTTCTTGAGAAACTGCCTCTGAGTTTGGGCACTTGAAATATATGTTGTTGTCAGGAGCTTTAGCTTCTTTTTAGTGAGACTATCAAAGCTGTGTCTGCATCTATGTGACCTGGAGGACATGGTTTCTTATTTTCCAATGAACATGAGGCAGCAGTGCTGAATTCTCTCTTTGTAAGTAAACTGTGGCCACTGGGGGCTAAGGGTATTCCCATGTGGACTGGGAAGCGATTTGGTCATCCTCCACTTTTCGTGGTGTTTCTTGCTGCTGCACTGGGACTTTGGCATTTGCTTCATGAAATAAAAGAAGTTCAACTGGGACACAGTTCTGGAGGCAATTCTTTCATGTGTGGTTGGTCAGGGTCTGCAGGAGAATGCACCAACCAGGCTTCTATCCCACATAGCTTGGCCCCATGTCCATAGTAACCTGATTCTAAACATTGCCCGGAAACATCTCCATATAACCAGAAGCCTTTACATGGAAGGGTTTGCTGGCTGCACCATGTAAGTCACAAGCCATTTGGGATCCAATGGCAGATCCACATGGCCCCACCACAAATTTTTTATCACACACCTGCCTACCACTGCTCTAGGCCCACTACTCAGCAGGTTCCAACATACTGGCATCTCTGTTCTACACCATTTTCATGAAACCCACTCAATCAAGGCACTGTCTTGCATATTTACGATCAGCAACAGGACATCCAAAGTTTCTCCAGTGCCACCTGGTCATGGGAATTTCAAAAATTTCATGGTATTTATCTAGGCATTTTTCAAGGATGACGTTGCAGGCACTGTGGGTTTCAATTCATTCAGGAACCTTTAAATGGTGAGGAAGCTCATTTCAATGAATGCTCTGTAGAACTCTCACAGGCAAGGCTTCCCAAAGAGTGGCCAAAATGTCACATGAAGCCAGGCCTATTGAGGTCTACAATGTGACGTCCATGGGTGTTGTGACTCTCAACAATGGCTGACAAGTCTTTCAGAATTAAATCATGTGATCTTCTGGCTGAGATACCCAGGGCTCTGTGGAAAGCCACCCTGGGCCTAGATCTCAGTTTCCAAGGGTGATTCTCATGGGTGGACTCCTAAAATCCCAACAAAATTCATGGCAATACTTCTCTGAATTCAGTCTCTAAGGGGAATCACACCAGAGTTCAAGCCCAGGTGGTCCCAGTCATGTCTTCCAACCGGACACAAATGACCAAAATTAAAACCAAAACCCTCCCATATGGCCCTCATCTTCTTCCATATAGACACTAATCACAACCTCTGGCTGAAGGTTTCCATGAGTGGCGGAGTCCAAGAGAGTGTCCAAAATAACTCCCTTGCCCCTCATTGGCGTAAATTCAGGGTGGTCTGGACACCCTTCATGTGAAACAGGAGTGATCAAATATGCTAGACGTTAATACTTCTATGCTTCTCCAATTTGTGGAAAACTGAGTGTCAGGTATATATTTTTATGTGATTTGCAGTCATGAGAAAACACAAGCTCCTCTGCAGGTCTTTGAAGAACCCATTTGACCCAAAGGATCCCTATTCTCACTTGATGGAGTTCAAGAACTTTAAAGAGGAAGGCGACAGACTTCATCCACAAGGACTGCTTTTTGGCCATTTTGGTTTTGGATGCACACATGGGATCTTTCTTTACATCCACCACGTGCTGAGTATCTAAGCCACAACCTCACACAGGGCCAAGAGGCTGATTCAGACACATCCCTTTTCAAAGCAATTAAGCAAAGAGCCACAGGTGATCCATATTCATTTGAATTTGAAAACTGTTTTCTTCAGGCTTCACAAAGGGGTGGCATGAGGCAAAGACCTTCCTGACATTCAGGGCAACAGAACATTAGGTTAGCAAACGGCCCAAAGCAGTGTTTCTCCACTGAGACTTTCCTGGTCACACTGATATCTGAATTTTCTGAGACGCTCGCCATTCCCTTCAGCTATCCAGTACATGGCCATGTCACAGAGCTTGGAGGTGGTACATAACTTGGTCACAAAATCATGAGCCTATTCTGGAGAGTGGCCAGAATTCAGGAAGAAAACAGGAACTTAGGAAGATAGCAGGTGTTACCCATCCATAAGGCAAGCCGCATTCCTTTCATACATTGGGCAGAAAGAATTCTGGTAAGCTTTCTACTAGCCTGGACACATCCTTTGATGCATTCTCTTTTCTAATGTCTACAACCATGGACACAGTGGGATACACAGACATAAAAACACTCGCCTTGTCAAATCACTTGTTAGAAATCGTCCACTCCAAACCAAACAAACTGCCTTTCCTACCTATTCTCAGAACATGAGACAAAATCACAAACACACACTCACACCCACAAATTCACCTCCTTTCCCAAAGTAGGTCTCTGACTATCGGGTGTGACCTCTGACTGGTGGGCCGTACTATGTTCCCATCAAATGGCCTGTTCTGTCTCAGATCTGGTTTCCTTGGCCAACTCTGTGAAGTTGTCAGGAGACAACGGTGAGCCACTTCCTGCTTACTCAGGAAAGGCCACTCTTCAGAGCTTTCCTGGCATTTGGCCATCCTCACATCAGTAGATACCAAGAAAGACTGACTCTGTCTTTGGTAAATCAAAAGAAGTGAGACCACTGGGACTGGGCCTGGGACTAGATTTGTGTGCCTGGATGCCTGGATCCCACGTTCAGAGAGTTCCATCACCAAGAATGTGAGGTGAGGTCACTTCCTTCAGGAACTGAATGAGGTCAATGCCTTGGCAAGCACGTTGTCCTAACATTTGCTTCCAAAGGTCCCATGAAATGGAGGCTGTCCCTAATTCCTTTGACACTTTCACAAGTTAGAATGGTATATCAAACATTGGTAACCGGGAACAGCTCTCCACAGAGGCCTCGTTTGGTCCTTCTTCTCTACATAAAGAAGAGAGAGGCTGATTCAGACACATCCCTTCATGCTGACCAGGTTGTTTGCAATGAAAGATGACTTTTGCTCTCTCAGTTCCTTCATAGGTGCCTACAACTTCTCTAGGGATCATTTGCGCATAGACCTTTGAGTTTCTCAGCAGTTGGAAGATCCCCTACATTCCTGTATTTTAAGACCAACTCTGTCCTTGCTCTTCTCTAAAGTTAGATTGAGGGAACAGTGTATGGTTACGGTTAATAACAGGTTTGATTTGGAATAGAAATCATTCTGCTGGATGAATAATGGTATTGGGAACCTGCGATATTTTCAAGAATATATAGGTAAAATATATGAATCTGAAAACAAAAATCTAGGTAAGATTTGAAGCCCAGAAGGGCATGGGGCCCTTGATTGGGTATTAAGCATAGGACCTTGTAACTTGGATGATTGATTTTCAAAGAGAACTTCCAGTCAAATGGATAGTCAGTAGTATTAGGAAGATAGTCGGTATGTTTATAAAGGAGAGTGAGTATAGGATTTGGACCAAAAGTTCTTTAGCTATAGGGTTTCGGGTATTGAGTGAATGTAAATGTCAGCACATGTGAAGAATTAATCACAATGATGAACTGGGGAAAATATGTAGGAATGCAGATATCAATAGAGACTTTAGGAAATCTGGCAAAGTATAGTTGGTAGTGAAATGTTAATAAAATAGATTCTTGTCACTTCCTGTTTTTCTGTATGCTTAATAAAACACTGTTGAAATCTTGAGAAGTGATTTCTAATCTTTTTCCCAGAATGTGCTGTCCCCAACTGCCAAACTTCAGAATGTACTCCCTCACCCAGTTGCACGCAAACTGCTCACCCGCCCAGGCCCATCAATAAACTTTCCTCCCTGCCCTCTTCAAGGAAAGTATATAAGCTCTGCTTAAGCTGTTCTCAGGGTTCTCTGCTCTATTCAAATGAGCTCTGAGCCCCAGCATGCTGGACCCCCAATAAACCCTTTGTTTTTGCATGAGAGAGTCTCTTGGTGGTCTCTTCCCCCAATGCTCTTCCGATATTTATATATGGAGGTTCCACCGAAATCCAGCAGTGGTGAACGAGAGACCCCAATGGGCTACTCTCAGGGTAAGTAAGGCACCTCTTTCTGGTTTCAGGTTTCAGGTTAGGGCTTGGCAAAATGGCTGTCGATGAAGTGTGTGAGCTCTCTTTGATGGTGGCTGGCAGACGTGTCACAGAGCCACAAGCCAAGTCCCTGGGGGACGCCACAGAGGACTCCGGAATCGAGGAATAATAGTCTCCTCGACTCAGTGATACTTTGTTTCAGATTCGGTATTGCCAGCCCATCGGGTTTTGCCACCTGCTCAGTCTTGGTCTCAGTGTTGGACGTCCATTGCCTGTCTTTATTGTTTTCTCTTGTCTGTGTCCTGTGTCGTTGCTTTTACTGTTTGTGTATCTTTCATTATGGGACAGATCACTTCAATGCCTCTGTCCCTGACCCTTGATCTATGGACCAAAGTCCGCTTAAGGGCTCAGAATGTTTCTTTTTCAGTAAAACGCTGGACCTGGCAGACTCTGTGTGCCACAGAATGGCCCACCTTTGGATTCTGATGGCCCCTAGAAGGATCTTTCTACTTCCCACTAATTTAAAAAGACAGAGATATTGTCTTACAGCCAGGGCCACATAGCCATACTGATAAACAGGAATATACCTTAACTTGGCAGGACCTCTGCAAATCTCCTCCTCCGTGGGTGAAGCCTTTCCTTGCTGTGTCCCCGTTCCTACTCCTTCCCCCACGATCTCTCAACCCCTCTGCTCCTCCTCCTCCTCCACCCTCTGTTCTCCCTGAGTCACAAGATTTGACTCTACTGGACTCTCGTTCCCCTCCTTATCTTCTACCCTTGTCCCACAACCCCCAACACCCTCTAAGTGATTCTCCAGCTGCTGACTCAGCCTCTCCGCAATTGGAGGAAGCTAAGCCAGCCCAGGGCCCTCCAGATAACTCCCCTGCGTCACACACAGCCCCTCCTCCCCTGGAGGAAGCTGGAGTTGCTAAAGGAACTCGCTGGTGGCAAATGATTGAAAACCCTGGAACTCCCGTGTTGCTTCCCTCCATCCCTAAGGACCAATGATTGACGATGGCCATAGGGAAAAAATGCAAGCCTACCAGTATTGGCCTTCTCCTCTTCAGACCTATATAAATGGAAAAATAACAATCCTCCTTTTACCGAGGACCCAACCTGGCTCTCAGGTCTGGTGAAGTCATTGATGTTTTCACACCAACCTACTTGAGATGACTGCCAACAACTCCTAGGGACTCTCTTCATGACAGAGGAACAAAAGAGAATCCTCCTGGATGCTAGAAAAAAGTATCCTCGGACCAAATGCGTGACCGACAAAACTTCCCAATATATTCAAAGCCGGCTTTCTCTTGAAACGACCCAACTGGGACCCCAACACCTTTGAAGGTAGGGAGCATCTGTCCACTTATCGCCGGGCTCTAATAGTGGGTATCTTAGTGGCCGCTAGGTGACCAACTTATTTGGCCAAGGTAAGAGAGATTATTTAAGGGCCTGATGAATCTCCCTCTATGTTCCTAGAGATAATTATGTAGGTATATAAGAGACATACTCCTTTCGATCCTCAGGCAGAGGATCAAAAGGCATCTGTCACAATGGCCTTTATTGGGAAAGCTGCCCTGGATATTAAAAGAAAGTTACAATGCTTAGATGGATTACAAGATATGACTTTGAGGGATTTAGTCAGAGAACCCGAGAAGGTATACTTTAAGAAAGAAACTGAGGAAGAGAAGGGAGCTGAGTGAGGATAAAAGAAACAAAAGACAGACTAAGGCATTGACTAAGGTCCTGGTCACAACAACAAATAGGCCAGAAACTAAGAAACAGAGAGACAGGAAGGGATACCTGGGCACACACTAGAGGCCACCCCTGGCCTCAGATCAATGTGCCTACTCTAAAGAAAAAGGACACTGGGCCAAAGAGTGCCCTAGAAAGAGACAGCCATGCCAGCCAGATATTCTGACTCTGGAGTAATACTAAGAAAGTCCGGGCTCAGATCCTCTCCCTGACCTCAAGGTAACTTTTGAAGTGGAGGGGAACACAATAAACTTTGAAGTAGATGCAGGGGGAATATACTCAGCCCGTAAGGCCCATTGGGCCCTCTACTGAATAAAAGGTCTCTAATTCAAGAGTCTAACAGAAGTAAATATCGGGCTTTGACAACTACGAGGACCATGGACCAGGGAAAAGGAAAAATCCATCACTCCTTCCTAGTAATCCCTGGCCACATTGATAGGCAGAGTTCTGCTCACCAAGCTCTGGGCCAAAATAACTTTTAACCCTGAAGGCCCCCAAGTGGAATTTTTTAATCCTTCAGTAACTACTCCTATAATCATGGCTCTAACTATGTCAGTAGCAAATGTTCATCAACTCACTCACCTTTGTTCAAAGAAACTGCATTCATTCGTGAAGGATCAAGAACACAGTTTTCCACTAACCTACTCACAGCAAAAGGAAATAACTGAATGGGTAACAAAAGCCTGTCAGGTCCATTAATTGGTTAAAGCTTACACTTCCAAGCTTCCTGCAGGAAAGCACCTATGAGGAACCAGACGAGGACATTTCTGGGAAGTGGACTTTACTGAAATTAAGCCAGTAAGGTATGGACTTAAATAACTCCTAGTCTTTGAACATACATTTTCAGGATGTATTGAAGCCTTCCCCACACACACAAAAAAAAAAGAAATAAAAAAGAAGAAAAAAGAAACATTGCAAATGGTTGTAAAGAAGATCCTGGAAGATATTTATTCTCCACTTGACGACCAGTAGTCTTAACCCTCATCAGCCCCTTAAGCTGCGATGGCTGATCACAAATCCTACTGGACACGAAGTATGGCCTATCTCGAATACAGCCAGCTTACGAACCTGGTGGCCATCTCTCCACCCAGTCATTTGTCAGCTGGCTATAGGTCTTTCCTATTGGGATATCCCTGATTAACAGGATCCCACTAAAATTCCATTAAATCCTTTCCGTACCATAGATAATGGAAACAAACATTATAGATGTAGGGACACGTGAGCCAGATGCAGGTTGGCTAGCCTAGATTACTATGTTTGCCCGGCAGACTATCAAAGCCACAAACAGTCACGGCTGTGGGGGGGGAGAGCAGACTTCTATTGTAAGTCATGGGGATGTGAGCATACAGGGACTGTCAGATGGAACCCAAACTCCTCATCAAATTCTGTACACAGCATTGGCCATATTACGAATTAGATAACCAAAACCGATGGCCCCCAGAGGGGTCTCTAGATCCTCAAATTCTGTGTGACCTTTTTAACTTCTGCAAGTGCTCAAAAGGGTAAAAGGAGATTCCGCTATGTGGAGGCCTTCTCTCTCCTTTGCTCACATCCTGAACTATGCTTCTCCAATAGATGCTCACCCTCAGCCTTGTGCTCTAGACTCTCTGCTGTCACTCCCACCTCAGCAACTTGATTTCTCCCCTCCAATATCTAGATCAAAAACCCAAATCTCGACTGGTTCTCAGACCATTGCTCCCTTGCTGAGGTTGCAGGTACTGAGGTACCACTCCATTCACTCACTCCTCTCCTCTCCTGTCAGTGCCCGCACCGGGTCCCACCCAGTCCTCTTACCACCTAATGCAAAGCTCAAACCCGCTGAGAAGAATCCTCAGACCCTAATACAAGATGTAATGAAAATGGCCTTTAATGTTGCTTTGTCATCACTAAAAACAGGTTACTAAGAATTTAAAGTCCCTCACAGGCTTTTTGGAATCTCACTCCCGTCTCCCCCTCTGTTCTATCTGTTCTACTGCTCAAGTTTTTGTTGCTATTAAGATCCCAAAGCCCTCTCCCAATATTCTTTTACATCTCTCCTTCCTCATTCTCAGATCCACAGAGCTGCTCTTATCCCTGCCTTCCAAATTTTCCCCCTCTGTACCAGGCCCACAGAAAAGTCTTAACTGACCTTCTCCAGAAGTCTTCACCATGGCTGATTTAGGACTTTCAGCAAAAGAGTCCCTATAAAAGAGTTCACTGTAGATAAACTTCCTATTTTTGTGTAGCCCTGGTCTCCTTGGCAACTGGCTAAAAAATTCAGCACTCCTGATCTAGACACACCCTTACTAGTTTTTCACAAAATATTTGGAAAAAAGTCCTCTGGCCTTGAGCTGGGGCTTCACAGAGATGGCTACATTTCTAAGATAAAGAAGTTACAAACTGGGCTGTATGGAAACAGCTGGAAGGGGGAAAAAAAGAAAGGGAAGACACCTCCACCCAGGTGTCCTTGAAAAGTTAACTTGCCCAAACTGAGGAAAAAACAGAAACAAAAACTGCTTTTTGTGAACTTCTGCAGACTGTGAACTTCTGAGCCCCTTCCCTTACGTGTTGGGTACAAAATTGTGAAACTACGTAACTTGGGTTTCAGGGGATTAATTGATAACAACAGAAGTAATGCCCTCTGAATCTGGTTGAAACCAAAAAAGACTGTTTCCGTGTCTTTGGTGCTATCTTAGGTGCCTTGCCTTGTCCGTCCCTACAACAGTATAATTCTATATACTTAAACATTGTTTATGTTTTCATGAAATGGTCAACAGATGTGATTAATTGTGAAATGGTGCAGATGTTTCCCAGAGTGCTCTATCATGACGCAGGTTCATCTGAAGATCAAAGAGGGGGACATACAACCCGGTTCCACTGGGAACATATGTCCCTCACCTTAGCCATTCTATTATGAATAGGAGTTGCTGCAGGGTTGGGCACAAGAACCACTGCTCTGGTCCATGGGACACAACAAGTGACCCAATTAGAAGCAGCAATAGATCAAAACTTAAAGATTTTACAAACCTCCATCACAGCTTTGCAGGAATCTTTAACCTCTCTCTCTGAAGTTGTTTTACAGAACAGTCGAGGGTTGGACCTCCTTTTCATGACAGAGGGGGGCCTTTGTGCTTCTTTGAGGGAAGAATGTTGTTTTTATGTCGACAATACTGGAGTTGTAAAAAAATCTATGAGTAAATTAAAAAGATGCCTTGAAGAGCAACAACGAGAGAGAGAGAGGCACAAAAAGGGTAGTTTGAGTCTTTTTTTACACAGTCCCCCTGGTTAATTACGTTTTTATCAACCCTGGCCGGTCCAATAATAATCCTCATAGTATTACTAACTATAAAACCCTGTTTCCTCAACCATGTAATTTCTTTTCTCCAAGCTCAAATTGGACAAATTAAAATTATGGTAATACCCCACTAGCAGACATAGAATGTGAAACCCCACAAAGATCACTTTTATGATTAAAAGTAGCCAGAAAAAGAAGTGGGGAATGAAAGGTTAATAAAATATGTACTTGTCACTTCCTGTTTTTCTGTACACTTAACGAAACACTGTTGAAATCTTGAGAACTCTTTGCTAATCTTGTTGCCAGAATGTGCTGTCCCCAATTGCCAAACTGCAGAATCTACTCCCTCACCCGGTTGAATAGAAACCTGAACTGTACTTGGATCATTGAATGTAGAAGAGAACATCCATTCAAAAAGTTATAGTCAGTTGGATTAAAAAGATAGTCAGTAAGTTTAGGAAGAAAAGTGAGTATAGGATTTGGAACAAAAGTTCTTTAGCAATAGGGTTTTGGTTAGAGAGTCAATGTAAACGTCAACACAAGTGAAGAGTCAGTCACAATGATGCACAGGGCAAAATATGTAGGAAAGCAGATATCAATAGAGACATTAGGAAATCAGGAAAAGAATAAAGTGAGTGATGGGATTAGATATTTTCAACAGGGTTGAGGATGAATATATGAGCTTAGGATAAAACAAATATGAAGTCAACAATAGGATTGACATTTGATAGCATTAGCGGAGCCCAAGACAGTGTCCAAAATAAGCTCTGTTGCCCCTCATTTGCCTAAATTCCCAGTGGCCTGTACACCCCTCCTGTGTACCAGGAGTGATCAAATAGGCCTGCCCTTAATACTGCTCTGCTTCTCCAATTTGAGTCCTACTGAGTGTCGGGTACAGATTCTTTATGTGAATTGGAAAGATGAGAAAACTCAAGCACCTATTGGATAGCCTCTGAATACATTTGAAGAACTCATTTGACCCAAAAGATCCCTATTCTCACTTGATGGAATTCAGGAACCTTACAGAGGAAGGCAAAATACTTCATCAACAATGACTGCTCTTTTTGCCATTTTGGATTTTATGCACCCATGGGATCTTTCTTTAGATCCATCAGGTACTGAGAATCTAAGTCAAAGAATCACACTGGGCCAAGAGGCTGATTCACACACATCTCTTTCCAAATCAATTAAGGAAAGAGCCAAAGGTAAAGCATATTCATTTCCATTTGAAAAATCTTTCCTTCAGGATTCACAAAGGGTTGGCCTGAGACAAAGACCTTCCTGACTCTCAGGGCAACAGAACAATAGGTAAGCAAATGGCCCAAAGCAGGGATTCTCCACTGAGACTTTACTGGTCACACTGATATCTGAGTTTTCTGAGATGCTCGCCATTCCATTCAGCTATCCAGTACATGGCCATGTCACAGAGCTTGGAGGTAGTACATATCTTGGACACTAAACCATGAGCCTATTCTGGAGATTGGCCATAATTCAGGAAGAAAACAGCAACTTAGGAAGGTAGCAGGTATCGCCCATCAATAAGGCAAGCCGCATTCAATTCATAAATTGTGCTGGATGAATGCTGGGAAGCTTTCTATGAGACAGGACACATCCATTGATGCATTCTCTTTTCTAATGTCTACAAGCACGGACACAGTGGGATACACAGACATAGAAACACTTGCATTGTCAAACGACTTACTAGAAACAGTTCACTCCAAACCAAACAAACCGCCTTTTCTAACTATTCTCAGAACATGAGACAAAACCACAAACCCACACCCGCAATGGCACCTCCTTCTCCCAAATAGGTCTGTGACTCTCCGGAGTGTGCTCTGACTGATGGGCCATACTATGATCCTCCGAAATGGCCTGACCTGTCTCAGATCTGGTCTTCTTGGCCAACAATGTGAAGTTGTTAGAAGCCAGGAGTGAGCCACTATCTGCTTTCTCAGGAAGAGCCCCTCTTCCGAGCTTTCCTGACATTTGGCCATCCTCACATCAGTAGGTATCAAGAAAGACTGACTCTGTCCTTTGTAAATCCAAAAAAGTGAGACCACTGGGAATAGAACTGAGACTGGCTCTGGGTGCCTGGCTTTCTGTATCCCAAGTTCAGAGAGTTCCATCACCATGGAAGTGAGATGAGATCACGTCCTTCAGGAACTGAATGAGATCACTGCCTTGGCAACCACTTTGTCATAATAATTGCTTCCAACGGTCCCATGAGATGAGGGCTGCCCCTACTTCCTGTGACACTTTCACAAGTTAGAATGGTATATCACCCGTAGGCAAAAGGGAACAGCTCTCCACACAGGCCGGGTTTGGTCCATCTTCTCTACATTAAGAAGAGATAGGCTCATTCTGACTCAACCCTTAATCCTGACCAGGTTGTTTGCCATGGAAGATGATTTTTGCTCTCTCAGGTCTTACATAGCTGCCTACATCTTCTCCAGAGATCATTTCTGCATGGAGCTTTGAGGTTCTCAACAGATGGAAGATCCACTGCATTCCTGTATTGTAAGACCAACACTGTCCCTGCTCTTCTGTAAACATAGATGTCAATTGGAGTCATGAGAAAACCCACGAACCTATGGGATAGCCTCTGCAGAACTTTAAAGAATTCACTTGACCCAAATGATCCCTATTCTCACTTAATGGAGGTCAGGAACCTTACAGAGGAAGGCGAGAGACTCTATCCACCATGACAGTTCTTTTGTCCATTTTGGTTTTGGATGCACACATGGGATTTTTCTTTAGACCCATCATGTGCTGTGAATCTAAGCCACAGCCTCACATAGGGCCAAGAGGCTGATTCAGACACATCCATTTCCAAAGCAATTAACCGAAGAGGCACAGGTAATGACCATTCAATTCCATTTGAAAACTATTTTCTTCAGGCTTCACAAAGTGTGGCCTGAGGCAAAGACCTTCCTGACATTCAGGGCAACAGAATAGGTAAGCAAAAGGCCCAAAGCAGGGTTTCTCCACTGAGACTTTCTTGGGCATACTAATATCTGAGTTTTCTGAGATACTCACCATTCCCATCAGCTATCCAGTACATGGCCATGTCACAGAGATTGAGGTGGTACATATCTTGGACACAAAATCATGAGCGTATTCTGGAGAGTGTCCAGAATTCAGGAAGAAAACAGGAATTTAGAAAGATACCAGGAGTTGCCCATCCATACGGCAAGCTGCAGTCCATTCATAAATTGCTCAGGATGAATGCTTTGAAGCTTTCTCGTAGACAGGACACATCCATTGATGCATTCTCTTTTCTACTGTCTACAATCACGGACACAGTATGATATATAGACACAGAAACACTCACGTTGTCAAAGGACTTACTAGAAACAGTCCACTCCAAAACAAACAAACCAGCTTTCCTAACTATTCTCAGAACATGAGACAAAACCACAAACTCACACTCACACCCAAAAAGGCACCTCTTTCCCCCAAGTAGGTCTGTGTCTATCCGGAGTGTCCTCTGACTTGTGGGCCATACTATGTTCCCCAAAAGTGGCGTGTCCTGTCTCCGATCTGGTCTCTTTAGCAAACTCTGTGAAGTTGTCAGGAGCCCGTGGTGAGAAACTACCTGCTTTCTCTGGAAAGGCCAGTCTTCATAGTTTCCAGGCATTTGGCTGTCCTCACATCAGTAGGTACCAAGAAAGAGTGACTCTGTCTTGTTAAATCCAAACAAGTGAGCCCACTGGGACATGGAGTGGGTTTGACTCTGTGTGCCTGGTTTCCTGGATCCCAAGATCACAGACTTTCATCACCAATAATGTAAGGTGAGGTCACTTCCTTCAAGAACTGAATGAAGTCACTGCCTTGGAAACCACTTTGTTTTAACAGTTTCTTCCAAGGTTCCCAAAAGATGGAGTCTGCCTCTACTTGCTGTGACTCCTTCATAAGTTAGGATGGTATATCAACCATAGGCACCGGGGAACAGCTCTCCACACAGCCATGGTTTGGTCCATCTTCTCTACATTAGGAAGAGAGAGGCTAATTCAGACACATCCCTTCAACCTGACCAGGTTGTTTGCCATGGAAGATGACTTTTGCTCTCTCAGATCCTTCATACCTGCCTACACTGACTCAAGGGATTATTTCTGCAGGGACTTTTGAGGTTCTCAGCTGGTGGATGATACCCTACCTTCCTGGATTTTAAGACCAACTCTGTCCCTGCTCTTCTGTAAAGTGAGATTGAGGGAACAGTGTATGGTTAGTGTTAATAGCATGTTCGATTTGGGTTAGGAGTCATTCTGCTGGATGAATTATGGTATTGGGAACCTGTGATATTTATAAGAATATAAATGTGAAATATATGTATGAGATCAGAGATCTAGGAAAGATTTGAAGCCCAGAAAGGCATTGGGCCCTTGATTGGTATACTTAGATTGAATTATGTTCTGCACCGAGGTCTCAGATAAATCGATATACAATGGCATAGGACCCTATATTTCGGATGATTGAAAGTAGAAGAGAACATCCAGTCAAAAAGGGATAGTCTGTAGGATTAGGAAGATAGTCAGTAGGTTTAGGAAGAAGAGTGAGTCTCGGAGTTGGACCAAAAGTTCTTTAGCAATTGGTTTTCAGTTAGAGGGTGAATGTAAATATCAGCACATGTGAAGAGACAGTCACAATGATGAACTGGGAAAAATATGTAGGAAAGCAGATATCAATAGGGGCATTAGGAAATCAGGAAAAGTATAAAGTGAGTGATAGGATTAGATATTTTCAACAGGCTTGAGGTTAAATATATAATCTTAGGAAGTAACAAATATGTAGTAACCAATAGGATTGACATTTGAGAGCAGTAGGCACCCTGGACATAGATGCTTTTAGTAATCTATGGTCACTTTCTATTTAGGCTTTGGTACAATCATATGTGTGACCTTTGCATTTTGTGTCCAGAATACTACTGTGGTAAAATGTATATGTAGATCAGGTGACATAAGTATTTCTTCCACCATAAAGGGGAGTAATATTCTGGAAACTTATAAATTAGTACTGGGGATACAAATAGGTGTACCTTGTGTTGATGATTATTGAGATGATGCAGGAATAGACCATATTGTGAATAAAGTATGTAACTGGATCCAACAAAATAATGGATTGAGTTTGCATCTGAAAATATATTGGAAATCTTATATTGATATATATACCATCATTCCAACGAGTTATATATGCAATGGTATTATTAGGGTTACGGTTTGTCGTGAAGAGTGAGTTTTGCTTCAAAAATGATTATGGAATCGAAAATAATGTGTTTAGAAAGAAGTCTAGTGAAAAGACCAGTAAAGAAACATGGAGGAATACATGTGTTCTGAAGTAGTAAGTAATTGAAAGTGAACCAAATGCCAAAAAAATTTGTGAAGTTGTGGATGAAAAAATACATCCTATGATGTCCATAAACTGAAGAAATAGTAATGTACCAGTGTTGAGTAAAAATGAACTTCAAATTACACATCATGTCCCATAGCAATCTACTTGCATTGATGTTAAACTGGGTCAGTTACTGTAGAAATATTAGGATTTTTAAGCACCATCCACTGAACTTAGTTTTCAGTAGTAGGAAACCAAAATATATTTCAGGTGTATGAATATTACTGAGAATAATCTTGTGAAAATTTGAATTTAAATGAACATAAATGAATATGAATGAATTTAGGGAGTGTATAATAAGACACATATTTTTCATATTTTTTTAAAATCCGTAGAATATACACACACACACACGCCCACACACACACACACATGCACACACACACACACACATTAATATTTAGCAATATATATGCCAATCGATATTCATCATGAAATATAATTCATTCACAAATCCAAAAATATTCATTTTACTGAACATGGATTTATGTATAGTGTTTTTCACTAGGAAGCTCACCCATAGGTGGAATTTTCAGTTCCATCATTATTTAGGGAGAGTCATCTCTTCTCACAATTTTTATATTCCAAAGTCAGTGATCTTACAAGAATGTACGTGTGATACCAGGTAGGATATTGTATATGCATAAAAAAATTACATGTGCTGAATAGGATACAGAGAAAGGGAGACAGGAATTTACATATGTGATAACTTTAAAAAATCATGGAGAAATATTAAAATGAAAAGTTTACTAAATTTAAAACACATACTTTTGATAAAGAGGAAGACAAATACAAATATACACCATGCTTCCTATAAAAGGACTGTACTTCTATTCAGTTAGGTTTTTTTTTCTCCATGATATTAGGATTAGTAGTCAGAGTCTAGTAGGGTATGGGTTAGTGTCAGGGATTCAGTATTTCAAATGGAAAATAGGAAAATGGATCTAATGTGTATGCAAACATGTGATACACAAAAATCTTCCCTCTCTTATCCAGAACAATACCTTGACATAACCATCGCTAAAAGTAAGACACAATTAGAGGAGAGGAGTTAGAAAACCTGTGAATACATATGTGGAATGAAAAATGCTCAGGAGTTCACAACACTGGAGGTGGTAAAACAGTTTACAAAAGTATGGGAGAGGGTAAACACTCCAGAAACATGGAGCTGTGCTGACCTAAAGACTTATTGAGAAACTTCCTCTGAGGTTAGGCACAAGAAATATATGTATGGCAATATGTAAATCAATGGTTCTGCAACTGATGTGATTCTGCAATCTGTATATGGAGTAAAAATGGGAGCTCATATCCCACTTGAATCAAAGTGTGAAATTTGATATATCAAGAAGTATGTACTGTTTTGAACAACCTACAATAAAAATCAATTAAAAAAAGAAAAAGAAATATATGTAATTGTCAGGAGATTTAGCTTCATTTGTAGTGACACCAAAAATCTGGGTCTGCATCTATGTGACCTGGAGGACATGGTTCTTTATTTTGTAATAAACATGAGGCAGCAGGTCTGAAATCTCCCTTTGTAGGTAAACTGTTGCTACTGGGAGCTAAGTGTCTTCCCGTGTGGTCTGTGAAGCCATTTGGTCATCCTCCACTTTTCAGGGTGTTTCTTACTGCTGCACTGGGAATTTGGTATTTGCTTCATGAAATACAATATGTTAAACTGGGACACAATGCTGGAGGGAGTTCTGTCATGTGTGGTTGGTCAGGGTCGGCAAGAGAATGTACGAACCAGGCTTCTATCCCACATAGCTTTCCCCTTGACTATAGCAACCTGATTCTGAACATTGCCCTGAAACCTCTACATATAACAAGATGCCTTTACATATAAAGGTCTGCTGCCTGCACCATGTCAGTCGCAAGATTTGGAAGCCAATGGAAGATCCAGGTGGTCCTACCAAAAATATTTATTTACAGACCTATAGTCCACTGCTCTACGCCCACTAGCCAGCAGGCTCCAACATACTGGCATCTCTGTTCTACACCATTTTCACGAAACTCAGTCAATCAAGGCACTGTTTGTTATACTCATGATCAGCAACAGGATATCTTAAGGTTATCCAGTGCCACCTGGTCATGGGGATTTCAAAAATTTCATGGTATTAATCTAGTCATTTTTCAAGGATGAAGTTGGAGGCACTGTGGGTTTCATTTAATTCAGGAACCATTAAATGGTGAGGAAGCTCATTTCAATGAAAGCTCTGGAGAACACTCACAGGCAAGCCTTCCCAAAGAGTGGCCAAAAGGACACATGAATCCAGGCCCATTGAGGTATACAATGTGAGGTCCATGTGTGTTTGGACTCTCAACTATGGCTACCAAGTCTTTAAGAATTAAATCATGTGATATCCTGGCTCAGAATCCCTGAGCTCTGTGGAAAGCCATCCTGGGCCTAGAGCTCAGTTTCCAAAACCGATTCTCATGCGTGGTCTCCTAAAATCCCAACACTATTCATGGCAATACTTCTCTGAGGTCAGTTCCAGAACTCAGTCTCTAAGGAGAATCACACCAGAGTTCAAGCCCTGGTGGACCCAGTCATCTCTTCCAACTACCACACAAATTACCAGAATTAAAACAAGAACCCTCCCATATGGCCCTCATCTTCTTTCATATAGACACTCATCATAATCTGGCTGGAGGTTTCCATGAGGGGCGCAGACCAAGACAGTGTCCCAAATAAGCTCCTTTGCCCCTCATTTGCCTAAAGTCAAGGTGGCCTGGACACCCATCCTGTGAACCAAAAGTGATCAAATAGGCCTGCCGTTAATAACTCTCCAATTTGAGGACTACTGTCTGTGGGGTTTAGATTCTTTATGTGAATTTTAGTCATGAGAAAACCCAAGCACAATGGGCTAGCCTCTGCAGGTTTTGTAGAACTCTTTTGACCCAAAGGATCCCATTCTCACTTGATGGAAGTCAGGAACCTTACAGAGGAAGTCGAGAGACTTCATCCCAATAATTGCTCTTTTGGCGAATTTTCTTTTGGATGCACACATGGTAACTTTCTTTAGATCCATCAGGTGCTGAGAATCTAAGCCACAGCCACACACAGGGCCAAGGGCCTGATTCAGACACATCCCTTTCCAAAGCAATTAAGGAAAGTGCCACAGGTATGCCCATTCATTTCCATTTGAAAACTGTTTTCTTCAGGCTTCACAAAGGGGTGGCCTGAGGCAAAGACCTTCCTGACATTCAGGGCAACAGAACAATAGGTAAGCAAAAGGCCAAAAGCAGGGTTTCTCCTCTGAGACTTTTCTGGTCACACTGATATCTGAGTTTTCTGAGATGCTCGCCATCCCCTACAGCTATCCAGTACATGGCCATGTCACAGAGCTTGGAGGTGGTACATATCTTGGACACAAAACCATGGGCCTATTCTTGAGATTGGCCGGAATTCAGGACGAAAATAGAAACTTAGGAAGGTAGCAGGTGTTGCTCATCGATAAGGCAAGCTACAGTCCATTCATAAACGGGGCAATATGAATGCTGAGAAGATTTCTACTAGACACGACACATCCATTGATGGATTCTCTTTTCTAATGTCTACAACCACGGAAACAGTGGAATACACAGACATAGAAACACTCGCCCTGTGAAAAGACTTACTAGAAACAGTCCACTTCAAATGAAACAAACCGACTGTCCTACCTATTCTCAGAAAATGAGACAAAACCACAAACCCACAACCACACCCACAAAGGCACCTCCTTCCCCTAAGTAGGTCTGTGACTATCCAGAGTGTCCTCTGACTTGTGGGCCATAATATGTTCCCCCAAAATGGCCTTTCCTGTCTCAGATCTTGTCTCCTTGGCCAACTCTGTGAACTTCTTAGGAGCCAACGGTGAGCAACTACCTGCTTTCTCATGAAAAACCCTGCATCAGAGCTTTCCTGGCATTTGGCCTTCGTCACATCTGTAGGTACCAAAAAATACTGACCCTGTCCTTGGTAAATCCAAACAAGTGAGACCACTGGGACTGGGACTTGGATTGGCTCTGTGTGCCTGGCTTCCTGGATCCCACGTTCAGAGAGTTCCATCACCAAGAAAGTGAGGTGAGGTCACTTCCTTCCTGAACTGAATGAGGGCACTGTCTTGGCAGCCACTTTGTCCTAACTGTTGCTTCCAAGGGTCCCAAGAAATTGAGGCCGCCCCTACTTCCTGTGACATTTTCACAAGTTAGAATGGTATATCAACCAAAGGCACCCAGGAATAGATCTCCACACAGGCCTGGTTTGGTCCATGATCTCTACATTAAAAAAAAATCTGATTCAGACACAACCTTTTATCCTGACCGGGTTATTTGCCATGGAAGATGACTTTTGGTCTCTCAGGTCCTTTATTGCTTCCTACATCTTCTCCAGGGATCATTTCTGCATGGACCTTTGAGGTTCTCAGCAGGTGGAAGTTTTTCTACATTTCTGTATTGTAATATCAACTCCTTCCCTGCTCTTCTGTAAAGTTAGATTGAGGGAACAGTGTCCGGTTATGGTTAAAAACATGCTCGATTTGGGTTAGAAATCATTTTCCTGGATGAATGATCGTATTGGGAACTTGCTATGTGTAGAAGAATATATAGGTGAAATATATGTATGAAAAAAGAAATTTAAGTCTGATTTGAAGCCCAGAAGGGCATTGGGCCCTTGATAGTGATACGTGGTGTTGAATTACGTTCTGCAGAGTTGTCTCAGATAAATCGATATACAATGGCATAGCACCTTGTACGTTGCATGAATTAATGTAGAAGGAACATCAAGTCAAAAAGGCATAGTCGGTAGTGAAAGGTTAATAAAATTAATAAAATAGGTACTTGTCACTTCCTGTTTTTCTGTATGCTTAACAAAACACTGTTGAAATTTTGAGAAATGTTTGCTAATCTTGTTCTAGAATGTACTGTTCCCAACAGCCGAACTGCAGAATGTACTCCCTCACTCGGTGTCATGCAAACCGCCCACTCGCCCTTACCCATCACTGAACTTCCCTCTCTTCCCTCTCCAAGGAAAGTATATAAGCTCTGCTTAAGCTGTTCTCAGAGGTCTCTGCTCTATTTAATTTAGCTCTGAGCTCCAGCATGCTGGACCACAAATAAACCCTTTGCTGTTGCATGAGACAGTCTCTTGGTAGTATCTTCCTCTGACACTCGCCTGACCTTTACATATTGAGGTTCCACTGAGTTCCAGCAGTGGCGGATGAGAGACCCCAACGGGCTCCTCTCGGAGCAAGTAAGGCGCCTCTTTCTGGTTTCAGGTTTCTTGTTAGGGCTTGGCAAAATTGCTGGCGATGAAGAGCCTGGGCTCTCTCCGACGGTGGCTGAGAGACATGTCACAGAGACAAAGGGCACCTCTCTGGAGGACCCCGCAGAGAACTCGGGAAATCAAGGAACAATAGTCTTCTCGACTCAGTGATATTTTCTTTTAGATTCGTTATTGCCATACCATTGGGTTTTGCCGGCTACTCATTCCTGGTCTCAGTGTTGGACGTTCATTGCCTGTCTTTATGGTCTTGTCTTATCTGTGTCGTGTGTCCTTGCTTTTACTGTTTGTGGAACTTTCATTATGGAACAGAGCACGTCAATGCCTCTGTCCCTGACCCTTGATCACTGGACCAAAGTCCGCTTAAGGGCTCAGAATCTTTCTTTTTTTAGTAAAACGCTGGACCTGGCAGAATCTCTGTGCCTCAGAATGGCCCATCTTTGGAGTCGTATGGCCCCTAGACGGATCTTTCTACTTCCCACTAATTTAAAAAGTCAGAGGTATTGTCTTTCAGCCAGCGCCACATAGCCATCCGGATCAACAGCCATATATCTTAACTTGGCAGAACCTCTGCAAATCTCCTCCTCCATGGGTGAAGCCTTTCCTTGCCCCTACCTCTGCTCCTACTCCTTCCCCCATGATCTCTCAAACCCTCTCAACCTCCTCCTCCTCCACCCTCTGTTCTCCCTGAGTCACAGATTTGACTCTACTGGACTCTTCTCCCCCTCCTTATCCCCTGCCCTCGTCCCCTAACACACAACACACTCTAAGTGATTCCGCTGCTGCTGACTAAGCCTCTCTACCATTGGAGGAAGCTAAGCCGGTAATAGGATCTGACAATGGACCGATGTTCATGACCCAGGTAAGTCAGGGGTTAGCCAGGAACCTGGGGATTAATTGGAAGTTAAATTGTGCTTATAGACCACAGAGTTCAAGACAAGTAGAAAGAATGAATAGAACCATTAAAGAGACCTTAATGAAATTAAGCTTAGAGACCAGCATAAGATTGGACTATGCTCCTGCCTTATGCAATGTTTCATGCAAGAAAAAATCCCTTTGTTTCTTTGAGTAACCTTACCACATGTGAAATTCTTTATGGTGGCCCTCCTCCAGTAGGGGACCTAAGCCCAACTGTAAGACCTAAAGATCCTTTCCACACCCCCTTGCTTGACAGACTTAAAGATCTTGAAAGAACTCAGTAATACCTGTGAAAACAGCTGGCAACTGCCTACCCAACTGGGAACCAGGGGATTCCACATCCATATCAAGTAAGAGATTTCATCTATGTAAGATGATATCAGGTGTCATCCCTGATACCCCGCTGAAAAGGACCATACCAGGTGCTATTATAACACCTACAGTGGTAAACGTAAACAGAATCACTTCCTGGATCCATACCTCTCATCTCAAGCCTTCTGCCTATACAGAATCTTTCTGGAAACTGAAAAAGACTTGTAACAGTTTCAAATTGTGTATTGGCAATGTGAATAAGGTTATATACTCTCCCCTTGGCTACAAGTAGTCCTAACCCTCATCAGCCCATTAAGCAGTGATGGCTGATCACAAATCCTACTGGAAAAGAAGTATGGTCTATCTCGCATACAGCCCCCTTAGGGACCTGGTGGCCATCTCTCCACCCAGACATTTGTTAGCTGGCTATAGGTATTTCCTATTGTGATATCCCTGATGAAGAGGATCCCACTAAAATACCATTAAATCCCTTCTGTACCATAGATAATGGAAACAAACATTATGGATGTAGGGACACGCGAGCCAGATGCAGATTGGCTAGTCTAGATTACTAAGTTTGCCTGGCAGACTATCAAAGCCACAAAGAGTAATGGCTGTGTGGGGGAAAAGCCGACTTTTTCTGTATGTCATGGAAATGTGTGCATACAGGGGCTGCCTGAAGAAACCCCAATTCTTCATCAAATTCAGTACACAGCATTGGCCACATTACCAATTAGACAACCAAAAACTATGGCACCCAGATGGGTCTCTAGATCCTCAAATTTTGCGTGACCTTTTTAACTTCTGCAAGTGCTTAAAAGAGTGAAAGGAAATTCCCCTATGTGGAAGCCTTTTCCCTCCCTCACTCACATCCTGAACTATGCTTCTCCAATAGATCATTATCCTCAGCCTTCTGCTCCAGACCCTCTGATGTCACTCCCATCTCAGCAACTTGATTTCTCCCCTCCAATTACTAGATCAGAAACCCAAAGCTCCACCAGTTCTCAGACCATCGGCCCCTTGCTGAGGTAGCAGGTACATAGGTACCGCTCCACCGACTCATTCCTCTCATCTCCTGTCAGTGCCCTCACCGGGTCCCACCAGGTCCTCTTACCAGCTAACCCAATGCTCAAACGAGCTGAGGAGAGCCCTGAGACCCTTATCCAAGATGTAATATAATTGGCCTTTAAAGTTGCTTTGTCATCACTGAAAACAGGTTACTAAAATTTAAAGTCCCTCACAGGATTTTGGGATCCTCACTCCCGTCTTTCACTCTGCTCTACCTGATCTACTGCTCAAGTTTGCTGCTAGGAAATTCCCAATACCCTTTCGCATTATTCTTTTACATCTCTCTTTTCCCTCATTCGCAGATCCTCGGAGGTGCTCTCAGCCCCACCTTCCCCGTCTTTCCCCCTCTGTACCAGGCCCACAGAAAAGTCTTAAATGACCTTCTTCAGAAGTCTTCACCATGGCTGAGTTTTGAACTTTCAGCAAAACAGTCCCAATAAAGACTTTAATGTAGATAAACTTTCTCTTTCGTATTGCCCTGTTCTACTTGGCCACTGGCTAAAAATCTCAGTACTTCTAAGCTAGACAACCCCTAACTAGTTTTTCACAAAATATGTGAACAAGTCCTCTGGCCTTCAGCTGGGGCTTCACAGAGATGGCTACATTTCTAAGATAAAGAAATTACCAACCGGGCTCCATGGTAACAGCTGGCAGGGGGAAAATAAGAAATGGAAGAAAAAGCTCTCCTCCTCCCAGGTGTCCTTGAAAAGTTAACTTGCCCAGAACAGAAGGAAAAACAGAAACAAATACTGCTTTTTTAAACTTCTGAAGACTGTGAACTTCTGAGCCCCATCCCTTATATGTTGGGTACAAAATTCTGAAACTACCTAAACTTGAGTTTCAGGGGATTAATTGATTACAATAGAAGCAATGCCCTCTGAATACAGTTTCAACCAAATAGGACTGTTTCCCTCTCTTGAGTGCTATCTTAGGTGCCTTGCTTTGTCAGTGCCTACAACAGCATAATTCTATATACTTAAACATTGTTTATGTTTTCATGAAATGATCAAGATATGTGATAAATTGTGTAATGGTGCAGATGTTTCCCAGAGTGCTCTATCATGACGCAGGTTCATTTGAAGATCAAATAGGGGGGGCATACAACCGGTTCCACTGGGAACATATATCCCTCACTTTAGCCATCCTATTAGGAATAGGAGTTGCTGCACGGGTGGGCAGAGGAACCAGTGGCATTGTCCATGGGACACAAAAGATGACCCAATTAGAAGCAGCAATAGAGCAAAAGTAAGATATTAGAAACCTCCTTCAGGGCTTTGCATGAAACTTTAACCTCTCTCTCTGAAGTTGTTTTACAGAACAGTTGAGGGTTGGACCTCCTCTTCATTAGAGAAGGGGGCCTTTGTGCTGCATTGAGGGAAGAATGTTGTTTTAATGCTGACTATACTGGAGTCGTAATAAAATCTATGAGTAAATTTAAAAGACACCTTGAAGAGCATCAACAAGTGAGAGAGGGCCCAAAAGGGTGGCTTGAGTCTTGGTTCACACAGTCCCCCCGGTTAACTACGTTTTTATCAACCCTGGCCGGTCCAATAATAATCCTCATATTATTGCTAACTATAAAACCCTGTTTGCTCAACCTTGTAATGTCTTTTCTCCAGGCTCAAATTGGAGGAGTTAAACTTATGGTAATACCCCACTAGCAGACATTGAATGTGACACCCTCCAATGATCATTTTTATGATTAAAATTAGCCAGAAGAAGAAGTGGGGAATGAAATATTAATAAAATAGGTACTTGTCACATCTTGTTTTTCTGTATGCTTAACAGAGCACTGTTGAAATCTTGAGAAATGTTTGCAAAACTTGTTCCCAGAATGTTCTATCCCCAGCTGCCAAATTGCAGAATGTACTCCCTCTCCCACTTGCATGCAAACCGCCCACTCGCCCTGACACATCAATACAATTCCCTCCCTTCTCTCTCCAGGGAAAGTATATAAGCTCTACTTCAGCTATTCTCAGGGCTATCTGCACTATTCAGGTGAGCTCTGAACCCCAGCATTCTGGACACCCAATAAACCCTTTGATGTTGCATGAGATAGCCTGTTGGTACTCTCCTCCTCTGAAGCTCGCACCACGTTTACTTGGATGATTGAATGTAGAAGAGAACATCCAGTCAAAAAGGGATAGTCTGTAGCATTAGGAAGATAGTCAGTAAGTTTAGGAAGAAGGGTGAGTATAAGATTTGGAACAAAAGTTTCTTAGCAATAGGATTTCGATTAGAGAGTGAATGTAAATGTCAGCACAAGTGAAGAGTCAGTCACAATGATGAAGTGGGGAAAATATGTAGGAAAGCATATATCAATAGAGACATTACAAAATCAGGCAGAGAATAAAGTGTGTGATAGGATTAGACATTTTGAACAGGGTTGAGTTTAAATATATAATCTTAGGAAGAAACAAATATGTAGTCACAAATAGGATTGACATTTGAGAGCATTGGGCAAATTTCAGGTGGATGAATATTTTGAGAATAATCTTGTGAATAGTTGATTATAAATCCACATACATGAACATGAATGAATTTAGGGAGTGAATATAAGACACATATATTTCATATTTTGAAAAACCTGGAGAGTGTATATATATATATATATATATATATATATATATATATATATATACACATATATATATATATACATATATATACATATACATAAAACACACACACAGACAAAAAAGTAGCAATATATATGTCAATCAAAATTCATTATAAAATATATACCATCCACAGATCTAAAAATATTCATTTTACTGAACATGGATTTATGTATAATGCTGTTCAACTAGCAAGCTCACCCATAGGTTGAATATTCAGTTCCAACAGGGTTTAGTAGGAGTGATCTCTTCTAACAATTTGTATCTGCCAAGTCAGCCACCTCACAAGAATGTACGTTTGGTACCAGATAGGAATCTATATGTGCATATAAGAATACAGAGAAAGGGAGACAGGAATTCACATATTTGTTAACCTTAAAAATACTAGGACAACTATTTCAACAAACAATTGACTAGATTTATAACTCCAACTCTGTATCATGCAAAAGGCAAGTCCATCTATACACCATGCCTACTCTGTACTGCTTGTATTTCTATTCTTTATGGGTTATTTTTCTCCATCATATTAGGATTAGTAGTCAGAGTCTGGTAGGGTATGGGTTAGAGTCAGGTATTCAGTATTTTGAATTGAAAATAGGACACTGAATCCAATGTGTATGCAAATATATGCTACGGAAAAATCTTCCCACTCTCCTCCAGAACAATGCCTTGACATTACCTTCGCCCCAAGTAAGACACAATTAGAGGAGAAGAGTTAGAAAATCTGTGAATACATATCTAGAATGGAAAATGCTCCAGATTTCACATCTTTGGAGGTGGTAGAGGAGTTTCCAAAAGTAAGAGACAGGGTAAACACTCCACAAACATGGAGCTCTGCTGGCCAAAAGACTTTTTGAGAATCTGCCTCTGAGGTTGGGCACTTGAAATATATGTTGTTGTCAGGAGCTTTAGGTTTATTTGTAGTGAAACCATCAAAGCTGGATCTGCATCTATGTGACCTGGAGGAAATGGTTACTTATTTTAAAATAAAAATGAGGCAGCAGTGATGAATTCTCTTTTTGTAGGTAAACTTTGGCCACTGAGGGCTAAGGGTCTTCCCGTGTGGACTGTGAAACCAATGTCATCCTCAAATTTTCGTGGTGTTTCTTGCTGCTGCACTGGGAGTTTGGTATTTGCTTCATGAAATACAACGAGTTCAAATGGGACACAGTGCTGAAGGGAGTTCTGTCAGGTGTGGTTGGCAGGGTCTCCAGGAGAATGCACCAACCAGGGTTCTATCTCAAGTAGCTTGCCCCCTTGACAATAGCAACATGATACTGAACATTGCCCTGAAACCTCTCCATATAAAAATATGCCTTTACATATATGGGTGTGATGGTTGCACCATGTCAGTCACAGCCATTTGGAAGCCAATGGAAGATCCACATGGCCCCACCACAGATGTTTTATCACACATTTGCATAACACAGCTCTAGGCCCACTACTTACCAGGCCCCAACTTACTGGCATCTCTGTTCTACACCATTTTCATGAAACCCAGTCAATCAAGGCCCTGTCTGTTATACTTATGATCATCAACAGGACATCAAAGGTCCTCCAGTGCCAGCTGGTCATCGGAATTTCTAAAATTTCATGGTAATTATCTAGCATTTTTTCACAGATGCATTTGGAGGCAATGTTGGTTTCAATTCATTCAGGAACCATTAAATGGTGAGGAAGCTAATTTCAGGGAAATCTCTGGAGCACTCTCACAGGCAAGTCTACCCAAAGAGTGGCCAAAAAGTCACATGAAGCCAGGCCCATGGAGGTCTACAAAGCAAGGTCCAAGTGTGTTTTGAATCTCAATTATGCCTGCCAAGTCTTTCAGAATAAAATCATGTAATATCCTGGCTGTGATTCCCAGTGTTCTGTGGAAAGCCACTCTGGGCCTTGATCCCACGTTCCAATGGCAACTCTCATTCATGGCCTCCTAAAATCCCAACACAATTCATGTCAATACTTCTCTGAGGTCAGTTCCAGAACTCAGTCTCTAAGGGGAATCACAGCAGAATTCAAGCCCAGGCTTACCCAGTCATCTCTTCCAACTGCCACACAAATGACCACAATTATAACCAAAACACTCCTACATGGCCCTCATCTTCTACCATAAAGATACTCATCATAACATCTGGATGGAGGTTTTCATGAGAGGCACATCCCAAGACAGTGTCCAAAATAAGCTCCCGTGCCCCTCATTTGCCGAATGTCAGGGTGGCTTGGACACCCTTCCTGTGAACCAGGAGTGATCAAATAGGCCTGCCCTTAATACTGCTTCGCTTCTCCAATTTGAGGCTCTCTGACTGTTGGGTCTAGATTCTTTTTGTGAATTGGAGTCATGAGAAAAGCCAAGCCCCTCTGCAGAGATTTGAAGAACTCATTTCACCCAAAGAATCCCTATTCTGACATGATGGATTTCAGAAACCTAACAAAGGAAGGCAATATAATTCATGCACATTGATTGAACGTTTTTCCATTTTGGTTTAGATGCACATATGGGATCTTTCTTTACTTCCATCAGGTGCTGAGAATCTAAGTCACAGCCTAAAACAGGGCAAAGGGCCTGAATCAGACACATCGTTTTCCAATGAAATTAAGCAAAGAGCCAGAGGTGATGCACATTCATTTCCATTTGAAAACTGTTTTCTTCAGGCTTAACAAAGGGGTTGCATGAGACAAAGACCTTCCTGATATTCAGGGCAACAGAACAATAGGTAAGCAAAAGGCCCAAAGCAGGGTATCTCCACTGAGACTTTCCTGGTCACACTGATATCTGAGTTTTCTGAGATGCTGGCCATTCCATTCAGGTATCCAGTACATGGCCATGTCAAAGACCTTGGATTTGGTACATATCTTGGACACATAACCATGAGCCTATTCTAGAGAGTGGCCAGAATTCAGGAAGAAAACAGGGACTTAGGAAGGTATTAGGTGTTGCCCGTGCATAAGGCAAGCCACACTCCATTCATAAATTGGGCAGGATGAATGCTGGGAAGCTTTATACTAGACATGACACATCCATTGCTGCATTCTCTTTTCTCATGTCTACTACCACAGGCACAGTGGGATACACAGACATGGAAACACTCACCTCTTCAAACGACTTACCGGAAACAGTTCACTCCAAAACAAACAAACCGCCATTCCTACCTATTTTCAGAACATGAGACAAACCACAAACCCACACGCACTCCCAAAAAGGCACCTCCTTCCCCATAGGTGTATGACTAACCAGAGTGTATTCTGACTGGTGGCCATACTCTGTTCTTCCGAAATGGCCTGTCCTCTCTCAGATCTGTTTTCCTTGGCCAACTCTGTAAAGTTGTAAGAAAAAAGTGGAGAGCCACTACCTGCTTTCTCAGGAAAGCTCCCTATTCAGAGCTCTCCAGGCATTTGGTAATCCTCACTTCAGTAGGTACCAAGAATGACTGACTCTATCTTTGGTAAATCCAAACAAGTGAGCCCACTGGGACTGGGACTGGGACTGCCTCTGGGTGCCTGGCTCCTTGGATACAAAGTTCAGAGAGTTCCATCACCAAGGAAATGAGGTATGTCACATTCTTTGGAACTGAATGAGGTCACTGCCTTGGCAAAGGTATATCTTATGATGTGCAAAAACTGAAGAAATAATAATGTACCACTGTCGAATACAAATGAATGACAAATTACATATCATGTCCCATAGGAGTCTACTTGCATTGATGTTAGACTGGGTCAGTTACTGTAGAATAATTAGGATTTGTATGCACCATTCACTGAAGTTAGTTTTCAGTACTAGGAAACAAATATGTATTTCAGGTGGATGAATATTTCTGATTATCATCTTGTGAAAAGTTGATTATAAATCCACATACATGAACATGAATGAATTTAGAGAGTGTATATTAGACACATATATTTCATATTTTGAAAAATTTGGAGAGTATATCTATATCTATATCTATATCTATATCTATATCTATATATACACACACACACACACAAACACACACACACAACACTCACAGACATTAAAAAGTACCAATATAAATGCCAATCGAATTCATCAGTAAATATATATCATCCACAAATGCAAAAATATTTATTTTACTGAACATGAGTTAATGTATAATGTTGTTTTACTAGGACGCTCTCCTATAGGTTGAATTTTCATTTCCAACAGCATTTAGGAGGAGTGAACTCTTCTTACAATTTGTATCTGCCAAGACAGCCACCTCACAAAAATGTACGTGTGATACCTGGTAGGATTCTATATATGCATATAAATATACATGTGTGAATAGGCTACAGAAAAGGGAAACAAGAATTCACATATTTGTTAAGTTTAAAAACACATGAGAATATTTCAATTAAAATTTGACTAGATTTATAACTCCTACCTTATATAATGGAAATGTCAAGTCCAACTATACAACATGTCTCTGGAGAACCTTTGGATGTCCTGTTGTTTATCATGAGTATACTAGACAGTGCCTTGATTGACTGTGTTTCATGAAAATGATCTAGAACAGACATGCCAGTAAGTTGGTGCCTGCTGAGTAGTGTGCCTAGAGCAGTGGTGTGTATGTGTGTCATAGTACATCTCTGATGTGGCCATATGGATTTGCCATTGGCTTCCAAATGGCTTGTGACAGACATGGTGAGGCCAGCAGACACTAATATGTAAGGGCGTCTTGTTATATGGAGAGGTTTCATGGCAATGTTAAGAATCAGGTTGCAATAGACAAGGGAGAAAGCTATGTGGGATAGAAGCCTGGTTGGTGCATTCTCCTGCAGACCCTGACCCACCACATGTGGCAGAACTCCATCCAGCACTGTGTCCCTTTTGAACTCCTTGTATTTCGTGAAGCAAATACCAAACTACCAATGCAGGAGAAAGAAAAACCATGAAAAAGTGGAGGATGACCAAATGGCTTCACAGCCCAGATGGGGAGAGACTTAGCACGCACTGGTCACATTTTACTTAAAAGAGAGAATTCACCACTGCTGCCTCATGTTCATTAGAAAATAAGAAACCATGTCCTCCAGGTCACATAGAATCAGACCCAGCTTTGATGGTCTCACGACAAAGGAAGCTAAAGCTCCTGAAAACAACATATATTTCAAGTGCCCAACCTCAGAGGCAGTTTATCAAGAATTCCTTTAGGCCAGCAGAGCTCCATGTTTGTGGAGTTTTTAACCTGTCACTTACTTATGGAAACTTCTCTACCACATCCAAGGTTGTGAACTCCTGAGCATTTTCCATTCCAGTTATATATTCACAGATTTTATAACTCTTCTCCACTAATTGTGTCTTACTTGGGTTGAAGGTAATGTCAAGGCATTGTTCTGGATGAGAGAGGGAAAATATTTTGTGTAGCACATATTTGATAGACATTGGATTCTTTTTCCTATTTTCCATTCAAAATACTGAATCCCTGACACTAACACATACCCTACTAGACTCTGACTACTAATCCTAATATGATGGAGAAAAATAACCCAAATAGAACAGAAATACAAGCAGGTCAGAGGAGGCATGGTGTATTTTTGAACTTTTCTTTTGCATAATAAATGTTAGGTGCTATAAATCTAGTGAATTTTTATTTGGAATAGTTTTTCATGTGTTTTTAAAATTAACAAATATGTGAATCCCTGCCTCCCTTTCTCTCTAGCCTATACAGCACATGTATTTTTATATGTACATATAGAATCCTACCTGGTATCACACGTACATTTTTGTGAGGTTGCTGACTCGGCAGATATAAATTGTGTGAAGAGACTACCCCTCTTAAACGCTGTTGGAACTAAAAATTCAACCTATGGGTGAGCTTCCTAGTACAACAACATTATACATAATTTCATGTTCAGTAAAGTATATATTTTTGCATCAGTAGATGTTATATATTTCATTATAAATTTCATTTGGCATATATTGCTACTTTTTTATGTTTCTCTGTGTGTTTTTTTGGTATATATATATATATATATATATATATATATATATATATATATACTCTCCTGATTTATCAAAACATGAAATATATGTGTCTTATATACACTCTCTACATTCATACATTCATTCATGTTCATGCATGAGGAAATATAATCAACTTTTCTCAAGATTATTATTGGAAATATTCATCCACCTGAAATACATATTTGTTTCCTTGTACTGACAACTCACTTCTGTGAATGGTGCATACAAATCCTAATAATTCTACAGTATCTGACCCAGTTTAACATCAATGCAAGTAGATTCCTATGAGACATGATGTGTATTTTGACGTTCATTTATATTCCACACTGCTACATTAATATTTCTGCAGTTTTTGCACATCATAGGATATATATTTCATCCACAAGTTCACAACTTTATAGGTATTTTTTCACTTTTAATCATTTCCTGCTTCAGAACACATGTATTCCTCCCGGTTTCTTGACATGGAGAATATTTCAATTAAAATTTGACTAGATTTATAACTCCTCCCTTATATAATGCAAATGTCAAGTCCAACAATACAACATGTCTCCTCTGAAGTGCTTGTATTTCTATTGTGTTGGGTTAATTTTCTCCATTATATTAGGATGAATAGTCTGAGTCTACTAGGTATGGGTTAGTGTCAGGGATTCAGTATTTCAAATGGAAAATTGGAAAATGAATCCAATGTGTATGTAAATATATGCTGCACAAATATCCTCCTGCTCTCATCCAGAACAATGCCTTGTCATTAACTTCACCCCAAGTAAGACACAATTAGAGGAGAAGAGTTACAAAATCAATGAATACATATCTGGAATGGAAAATGCTCAGGAGTTCACAACCTTGGAGGTGGTAGAGCAGTTTCCAAAACTAAGGGACAGGGTAAACACTCCACAAACATGGAGCTCTGCTGGCCTAAAAATTTTTTGAGATACTGCCACTGAGTTTTGCACTTGAAATATATGTTGTTTTCAGGAGATTTGGCTTCCTTTGTAGTGAGACCATCAAAGCTGGGTCTGAATCTATGTGACCTGGAGGACATGGTTTCTTATTTCCAATGAACTAGATGAAGCAGTGCTGAATCCTCTCTTTGTAGGTAAACTGAGGCCACTGGGGACTAAGTGTCTCCCCGTGTGGACTGTGAAGCCATTTGGTCCTCTTCCACTTTTTGTGGTGTTTTTGCTGCTGCACTGTGAATTTGATATTTGTTTCACGAAATACTAGGAGCTAAACTGGGACACAGTGCTGGAGGGAGTTCTGTCACGTGTGGTGGGTCAGGGTCTGCAAGAGAATGCACCAACTAGGCTCCTATCTCTCACAGCTTGCCCCATTGCCCCCTTGTCCATATCAACCTGATTCTTAATTTTCCTCTGAAAACTCTCCATGTAACAAGATGCCTTTACATACAAGGGTCTGCTGGCTGCACCATGTCAGTTACAAGCCATTTGGAATCCAATGGTAGATCCACATGGCCCTACCACGGATGTTTTATCAAACACCTCCCCACCACTGCTCTAGACCCACTACTCAGCAGGCTCCAAATTTCTGGCATCTCTGTTCTACACCATTTTCATGAAACTCAGTAAATCAAGGCACTGTCTGGTATACTCATGATCAGCAATAGGACATCCAATGTTTCTCCAGTGCCACCTGGTCATAGGAATTTCAAAAATTTCATGGTATTTATCTAGCCATTTTTCAAGCATGAAGTTGGAGGCACTGTGGGTTTCGGTTCATTCAGCAAACTTTAAATGGTGAGGAAGCTCATTTCAATGAAATCTCTGGAGAACTCTCACAGGCACGGCTTCCCAAAGAGTGGACAAAAGGTCACATTAGGCCAGGCCCATTGAGGTCTACAATGTGAGGTCCATGTGTGTTTTGACTCTCAACTATGGCTGCCATTTCTTTAAGAATAAAATCATGTGATATCCTTGCTGAGATTCCCAGGCCTCTGTGGAAATCCACCCGGGGCCTAGGTCTCAGTTTCCAAGAGCGACTTTCATGCGTGGCCTCTTAAAATCCCAACAAAATTCATGGCAATGCTTCTCTGAGTTCACTTCCAAAATCCAGTCTCTAAAGGGAATCACACCAGAGTTCACCCCACGTGTACCCAGTCATTTTTTCCATGCCACACAAATGACCAAAATCAAAACCAAAACACTCCAACATGGCCCTCATCTTATTCCATATAGTCAATCATCTTAACCTCTGGCTGGAGGTTTCCATGAGGGGCGCAGCCCAAGACAGTGTCCAAAATCAGCTCCTTTGCCCCTCATTTGCCTAAAGTCAGAGTAGCCTGGACACCGTTTCTGTGAACCAGGAGTGAACAAATAAGCCTGCCTTTAATACTTCTTTGTTTCTCCAATTTCAGGCCTACTGATTTTAGGTATCAATTCTTTAGGTGATTTAGAGTCATGTGAAAACACAAGCACCTCTGCAGGGCTTTGAAGAACTCATTTGACCCAAAGAATCCCTATTCTCATTTGATGGAGTGCAGGAACCTAACAGAGGAAGGCAAGAGACTTCATCCACAATGAATGATAATTTTTGCCATTTTGGTTTTGGAAGCTCACATGGGATCATTCTTAAGATCTATCAGGTGCTGAGAATCTAAGTCACAGCCACACACAGGTCCAAAGGCTGATAAAGACACATCTCTTTCCAAAGCAATTAAGCAAAGAGCCACAGGTGAGGCCCATTCATTTCCATTTGAAAACTGTTTTCCTCAGGCTTCACAAAGGGGTGGCATGAGGCAACACATTCAGTGCAACACAACAATAAGTAAGCAAAAGGCCCAAAGCAGGGTTTCTGCACTGAGATTTTTCTGGTCACACTGATATCTGAGTTTTCTGAGATGCTCGCCATTCTCTTCAGCTATCCAGTACATGGCCATGTCACAGAGCTTGGCAGTGGTACATATTTTGGACACAAATCCATGAGCCTATTCTGGAGAGTGGCCAGAATTCAGGAAGAAAACAACAACTTAGAAAGATAGCAGGTGTTGCACATCGATAAGACAAGCTGCAGTCCATTCATATATTGGGCAGGATGAATTATGGGAAGATTTATACTAGACAGGACACATCCATTAATGCATTCTCTTTTGTAATGTCTACAACAACAGACACAGTGGGATACACAGAAACAGAAACACTCGCCGTGTCAAATGACTTACTAGAAACTGTCCACTCCAAACCAAACAAACCGCCTATCCTATCTATTCTCAGAACATGAGACAAAACAACAAACCCACACCCACTCCCACAAAGGCACCTCCTTGCCCCAAGTAGGTCTGTGACTATCCGGAGTGTCCTCTGACTGGTGGGCCATACTATGTTCCCCCGAAATGGCCTGTCTTCTCTCAGACATTCTTTCCTTGACCAACTCTGTGAAGATGTCAGGAAAAAGTGGTTAGCCACTACCTGTTTTCTCAGGAAAGGTCCATCTTCAGAGCTCTCCTGGCATTTGGCCATCCTCACATCATTAGGTACCAAGAAAACTGACTCTGTCCTTGGTGAATCCAAACAAGTGAGCCCACTGGGACTGGGACTGGGACTGCCTCTGGGTGCCTGGCTTCTTGGATACCAAGTTCAGAGAGTTCCATCACCAAGGAAATGAGGTATGTCACATTCTTTGGAACTGAATGAGGTCACTGCCTTGGCAACCACTTTGTCCTAACAGTTGCTTCCAAAGGTAACATAAGATGGAGGTTGCCCCTACTTCCTGTGACACTTTCATAAGGTAGAATGTATATCACCATTGGCACCCGGGAACAGCTCTCCACTCAGGCCTGGTTAGGTCCATCTTCTCTACGATAAGAACAGAGAGATTCAGATTCAGACACATCCCTTCATCCTGACCAGGTTGTTTGCCATGGAAGATGACTTTTGCTCTCTCAGGTGCTTCATACCTGCCTACAACTTCTCCAGGTATCATTTGTGCATGGACATTTGAGGTTCTCATCAGGTGGAAGGTTCCCAACTTTCCTGTATTGTAAGAACCACTCTGACAGCTCTTTTGCCCATTTTGGTTTGGGATGCACACATGGGATTTTTCTTTAGACCCATCATGTGCTGTGAATCTAAGCCACAGCCTCACATAGGGCTGAGAGGCTGATTCAGAAACATCCATTTCCAAAGCAATTAAGCAAAGAGGCACAGGTAATGACCATTCTTTTCCATTTGAAAACTATTTTCTGCAGGCTTCACAAATTGTGGCCTGAGGCAAAGACCTTCCTGACATTCAGGGCAACAGAATAGGTAAGCAAAAGGCCCAAAGCAGGGTTTCTCCACTGAGACTTTCTTGGGCATACTGATATCTGAGTTTTCTGAGATACTCGCCATTCCCTTCAGCTATCCAGTACATGGCCATGTCACAGAGATGGAGGTGGTACATATCTTGGACACAAAATCATGAGCGTATTCTGGAGAGTGTCCAGAATTCAGGAAGAAAACAGGAATTTAGAAAGATGGCAGGAGTTGCCCATCCATACGGCAACCTGCAGTCCATTCATTAATTGCACAGGATGAATGCTTTGAAGCTTTCTTGTAGACAGGACACATCCATTGATGCATTCTCTTTTCTAATGTCTACAATCACGGACACAGTATGATATATAGACACAGAAACACTCACCTTGTCAAAGGACTTACTAGACACAGTCCACTCCAAAACAAACAAACCAGCTTTCCTAACTATTCTCAGAACATGAGACAAAACCACAAACTCACACTCACACCCAAAAAGTCACCTCCTTTCCCCAAGTAGGTCTGTGACTATCCGGAGTGTCCTCTGACTTGTGGGCCATACTATGTTCCCCCAAAATGGCGTGTCCTGTCTCCAATCTGTTCTCTTTGGCCAACTCTGTGAAGTTTTCAGGAGCCCATGGTGAGAAACTAAATGCTTTCTCTGGAAAGGCCAGTCTTCATAGTTTCCAGGCATTTGACTGTCCTCACATCAGTAGGTACAAAGAAAGAGTAACTCTGTCTTGTTAAATCCAAACAAGTTAGCCCACTGGGACATGGAGTGGGTTTGACTCTGTGTGCCTGGTTTCCTGGATCCCAAGATCACAGACTTTCATTACCAAAACTGTAAGGTGACGTCACTTTCTTCAAGATCTGAATGAAGTCACTGCCTTGGAAACCACTTTGTTTTAACAGTTGCTTACATGGTTCCCAAAAGATGGAGGCTGCCTCTACTTGCTGTGACTCATTCATATGTTAGAATGGTATATCAACCATAGGCACCGGGGAACAGCTCTCCACACAGGCATGGTTTGGTCCATCTTCTCTACATTAGGAAGAGAGAGGCTAATTCAGACACATCCCATCAACCTGACCAGGTTGTTTGCCATGGAAGATGACTTTTGCTCTCTCATGTCCTTCATAGATGCCTACATCTTCTCCAAGGATCATTTCAGCATGGACCTTTTAGGTTTTCAGCAGCTGGAAGATCGCCTATATTCCTGTATTGTAAGACCAACTCTGTCCCTGCTCTTCTGTAAAATTAGATTGAGGGAAAAGTGTATGGTTAGGATTAATAACATGTTCAATTTGGGTTAGGAATCATTCTCTGGAATGAATATTTGTATTAGGAACCTGCGATATTTATAAGAATATATAGGTGAAATAAAAGTATGAAAACAGAAATCTAGGTAAGTTTTGAAGCCCAGAAGGGCATTGGGCCCTTGATTGGGATACTTAGCATTGATTTATGTCCTGCACAGTTGTCTCAGTTAAATCAATATACTATGGCATAGGACCTTCTAATTTGGATGATTGAATGTGGAAGAGAACATCCAGTCAAAAAGGGATATTCGGTAGGATTAGGAAAATAGTCGGTGGGTTTAGATAAAAGAGTGAGTATAGGATTTGGACCAAAAGTTCTTTAGCAATAGGGTTTCAGGTAGAGAGTGAATGTAAATGTCAGCACATGTGAAGAGTCAGTCACAATGATGAACTGGGTAAAATATGTAGGAAAGCAATATTTTGAAGACGTATAAATTAATTGGGGGTACAAATAGGTGTACCTTGTGCCTATGAATATAGAGATAATGCATGAATAGACCATACTGTGAATAAATAATATAACTGGTTCGAACTTTAAATAATGGATTGAATTGATTTCTGAAAATATAGAGGAAACCTAATATTGATATACAATCATCCATTCCAAACAGTTATGCATCTAATGGTGATATTAGATTTATTGTTTATCATGAAAAGTGTGTGAGTTTTGCTTCAAAACTGATTATGAAATTAAAAAAAAATGTGTTTGCAGAGAAGTCTCATGAAAAGACCAGTCAAGAAACCGGGAGGAATACATGTGTTCTGAAGCAGGAAATGATTAAAAGTGAAAAAATACCTATAAAGTTGTGAACTTGTGGATGAAATATATATCCTATGATGTGCAAAAACTGCAGAAATATTAATGTAGCAGTGTGGAATATAAATGAACGTCAAAATACACATCATGTCCCATAGGAATCTACTTGCATTGATGTTAAACTGGGTCAGATACTGTAGAATTATTAGGATTTGTATGCACCATTCACAGAAGTGAGTTGTCAGTACAAGGAAACAAATATGTATTTCAGGTGGATGAATATTTCCAATAATAATCTTGAGAAAAGTTGATTATATTTCCTCATGCATGAACATGAATGAATGTATGAATGTAGAGAGTGTATATAAGACACATATATTTCATGTTTTGATAAATCAGGAGAGTATATATATATATATATATATATATATATATATATATATATATATACCAAAAAAACACACAGAGAAACATAAAAAAGTAGCAATATATGCCAAATGAAATTTATAATGAAATATATAACATCTACTGATGCAAAAATATATACTTTACTGAACATGAAATTATGTATAATGTTGTTGTACTAGGAAGCTCACCCATAGGTTGAATTTTTAGTTCCAACAGCGTTTAAGAGGGGTAGTCTCTTCACACAATTTATATCTGCCGAGTCAGCAACCTCACAAAAATGTACGTGTGATACCAGGTAGGATTCTATATGTACATATAAAAATACATGTGCTGTATAGGCTAGAGAGAAAGGGAGGCAGGGATTCACATATTTGTTAATTTTAAAAACACATGAAAAACTATTCCAAATAAAAATTCACTAGATTTATAGCACCTAACATTTATTATGCAAAAGAAAAGTTCAAAAATACACCATGCCTCCTCTGACCTGCTTGTATTTCTGTTCTATTTGGGTTATTTTTCTCCATCATATTAGGATTAGTAGTCAGAGTCTAGTAGGGTATGTGTTAGTGTCAGGGATTCAGTATTTTGAATGGAAAATAGGAAAAAGAATCCAATGTCTATCAAATATGTGCTACACAAAATATTTTCCCTCTCTCATCCAGAACAATGCCTTGACATTACCTTCAACCCAAGTAAGACACAATTAGTGGAGAAGAGTTATAAAATCTGTGAATATATAACTGGAATGGAAAATGCTCAGGAGTTCACAACCTTGGATGTGGTAGAGAAGTTTCCATAAGTAAGTGACAGGTTAAAAACTCCACAAACATGGAGCTCTGCTGGCCTAAAGGAATTCTTGATAAACTGCCTCTGAGGTTGGGCACTTGAAATATATGTTGTTTTCAGGAGCTTTAGCTTCCTTTGTCGTGAGACCATCAAAGCTGGGTCTGATTCTATGTGACCTGGAGGACATGGTTTCTTATTTTCTAATGAACATGAGGCAGCAGTGGTGAATTCTCTCTTTTAAGTAAAATGTGACCAGTGCGTGCTAAGTCTCTCCCCATCTGGGCTGTGAAGCCATTTGGTCATCCTCCACTTTTTCATGGTTTTTCTTTCTCCTGCATTGGTAGTTTGGTATTTGCTTCACGAAATACAAGGAGTTCAAAAGGGACACAGTGCTGGATGGAGTTCTGCCACATGTGGTGGGTCAGGGTCTGCAGGAGAATGCACCAACCAGGCTTCTATCCCACATAGCTTTCTCCCTTGTCTATTGCAACCTGATTCTTAACATTGCCATGAAACCTCTCCATATAACAAGACGCCCTTACATATTAGTGTCTGCTGGCCTCACCATGTCTGTCACAAGCCATTTGGAAGCCAATGGCAAATCCATATGGCCACATCAGAGATGTACTATGACACACATACACACCACTGCTCTAGGCACACTACTCAGCAGGCACCAACTTACTGGCATGTCTGTTCTAGATCATTTTCATGAAACACAGTCAATCAAGGCACTGTCTAGTATACTCATGATAAACAACAGGACATCCAAAGGTTCTCCAGAGACATGTTGTATAGTTGGACTTGACATTTCCATTATATAAGGTAGGAGTTATAAATCTAGTCAAATTTTAATTGAAATATTCTCATGTGTTTTTAAACTTAACAAATATGTGAATTCTTGTTTCCCTTTTCTGTAGCCGATTCACACATGTATATTTATATGCATATATAGAATCCTACCAGGTATCACACGTACATTTTTGTGAGATGGCTGTCTTGGCAGATACAAATTGTGAGAAGAGTTCACTCCTCCTAAATGCTGTTGGAAATGAAAATTCAACCTATAGGAGAGAGTCCTAGTAGAACAACATTATACATTAACTCATGTTCAGTAAAATAAATATTTTTGCATTTGTGGATGATACATATTTACTGATGAATTTCGATTGGCATTTATATTGGTACTTTTTAATATCTGTGAGTTGTGTGTGTGTGTGTGTGTGTGTGTTTGTGTGTGTGTGTGTTTGTGTGTGTGTGTGTGTGTGTGTATAGATATAGATATAGATATAGATATGCTCTCCAAATTTTTCAAAATATGAAATATATGTGTCTAATATACACTCTCTAAATTCATTCATGTTCATGTATGTGGATTTATAATCCACTTTTCACAAGATGATAATCAGAAATATTCATCCACCTGAAATACATATTTGTTTCCTAGTACTGAAAACTAACTTCAGTGAATGGTGCATACAAATCCTAATTATTCTACAGTAACTGACCCAGTCTAACATCAATGCAAGTAGACTCCTATGGGACATGATATGTAATTTGTCATTCATTTGTATTCGACACTGGTACATTATTGTTTCTTCAGTTTTTGCACATCACAGGATATACATTTCATCCACAAGTTCACAAATTAATAAGCATTTGTTTCAACTTTCACCACTTCTTGCTTCAGAACACATGTATTGTCAGGGTTTCTTGACTGGTCTTTTCATGAGACTTCTTTCCAAACACATTATTTTGAATTTCCATAATCATTTTGAAGCAAACGTCACACACTCTTCATGATAAACCAAAACACAAATATTTCCATTACATATATACCTGGATGGAATGAATGATTGTATATCAATATACGATTTCCTTTAATTTTTCAGATATCAGTTCAGTTCATTATTTAAAGTTCAAAAAAGTTATATTATTTATTCACAGTATGGTCTATTCATGCTTTTTCTCTATATTCCTAGAAACCTGGTAAACCTCTTTGTAACCCCGATTCTCATTTTACATCTTCAATATATTGCTCCCAGAAATGGTGAAAGAAATACCCATGTCACCTCATTATCACAGTAATATTCTGGACAAAAATGGAAAGGTCACACTTATGATTGTACCAAAGCCTAAATGGAAAGTGAACATGGATTTCTAAAAACATCCATGCCCAGGTTGCCTATGCTGTCAATTGTCAATCCTATTGGTGACTACATATTTGTTTTTTCCCTAATTTATATATTCAAACTCAACCCTGTTGAAAATGTCTAATTCTATCACTCACTTTATACTTTGCCAGATTTCGTAATGTTTCTATTGATATCTGCTTTTCTACATATTTTCCCCAGTTCAACACAGTGACTGACTCTTCATATGTGCTGACATTTACATTCACTCAACAACCGAAAGTCTATTGCTAAAGAACTTTTGGTCCAAATCCTATACTCACTCGTCTTCCTAAACCTACCGACTATCTTCCTAATCCTACTGAATATCCCTTTTTGACTGGATGTTCTCTTCTAAATTCAATCATCCAATGTACAAGGTCCTATGCCATTGTATATCGAATTATCTGAGGCATCTTTGCAGAACATCATTCAAAGCTTAGTATCCCAATCAAGGGCAAAACCCTTCTGGGCTTCAAATCATACCTAGATTACTGTTTTCCTACTTATATTTCACCTCTATATTCTTGTAAGTATTGCAGGTTCCCAATACCATTATTCATCACACAGAATCACTCGTAAACCAAATCAAACCTGTTTTTAACCCCAAGTATACACTGTTCCCTCAATCATTTTACAGAAGAGCAGGGACAGAGTGGTTCTTACAATACAGGAAAGTTGGGGACCTTCCACCTGATGAGAATCCCAAATGTCCATGCACAAATGATACCTGGAGAAGTTCTAGGCAGGTATGAAGCACCTGAGAGAGCAAAAGTCATCTTCCATTGCAAACAACCTGGTCAGGATGAAGGGATGTGTCTGAATCTGAATCTCTCTCTTCTTATTGTAGAGAAGATGGACCAAACCAGGCCTGAGTGGAGAGCTGTTCCCGGGTGCCAATGGTTGATATACATTCTACCTTATGAAAGTGTCACAGGAAGTAGGGGCAACCTCCATCTTATGTTACCCTTGGAAGCAACTGTTAGGACAAAGTGGTTGCCAAGGCAGTGACCTCATTCAGTTCCAAAGAATGTGACATACCTCATTTCCTTGGTGATGGAACTCTCTGAACTTGGTATCCAAGAAGCCAGGCACCAAGAGGCAGTCCCAGTCCCAGTCCCAGTGGGCTCACTTGTTTGGATTTACCAAGGACAGAGTCAGTTTTCTTGGTACCTAATGATGTGAGGATGGCCAAATGCCAGGAGAGCTCTGAAGATGCACCGTTCCTGAGAAAACAGGTAGTGGCTAACCACTTTTTCCTGACATCTTCACAAAGTTGGTCAAGGAAACAAGATCTGAGAGAAGACAGGCCATTTCGGGGGAACATAGTATGGCCCACCAGTCAGAGGACACTCCGGATAGTCACAGACCTACTTGGGGGAAGGAGGTGCCTTTGTGGGAGTGGGTGTGGGTTTGTTGTTTTGTCTCATGTTCTGAGAATAGATAGGAAAGGTGGTTTGTTTGGTTTGGAGTGGACAGTTTCTAGTAAGTCATTTGACACGGCGAGTGTTTCTGTGTATCCCACTGTGTCCGTTGTTGTAGACATTCGAAAAGAGAATGCATTAATGAATGTGTCCTGTCTAGTATAAATCATCCCATAATTCATCCTGCCCAATATATGAATGGACTGCAGCTTGTCTTATCAATGTGCAACACCTGCTATCTTTCTACGTTGTTGTTTTCTTCCTGAATTCTGGCCACTCTCCAGAATAGGCTCATGGATTTGTGTCCAAAATATGTACCACCTCCAAGCTCTGTGACATGGCCATGTACTGGATAGCTGAAGAGAATGGCGAGCATCTCAGAAAACTCAGATATCAGTGTGACCAGGAAAGTCTCAGTGCAGAAACCCTGCTTTGGGCCTTTTGCTTACTTATTGTTGTGTTGCACTGAATGTCAAGAAGGTCTTTGCCTCAGGCCACCCCTTTGTGAAGCCTGAAGAAAACAGTTTTCAAATGGAAATGAATGGGCCTCACCTGTGGCTCTTTGCTTAATTGCTTTGGAAAGGGATGTGTCTTTATCAGCCTCTTGGGCCTGTGTGTGGCTGTGACTTAGATTCTCAGCACCTGATGGATCTTAAGAATGATCCCATGTGAGCTTCCAAAACCAAAATGGCAAAAAATTTCATTCATTGTGGATGAAGTCTCTTGCCTTCCTCTGTTAGGTTCCTGCACTCCATCAAATGACAATAGGGATTCTTTGGGTCAAATGAGTTTTTCAAAGCCCTGCAGAGGTGCTTGTGTTTTCGCATGACTCTAAATCACCTAAAGATTCGATACCTAAAATCAGTAGGCCTCAAATTGGAGAAACAGAGAAGTATTAACCGCAGGCTTATTTGTTCACTCCTGGTTCACAGAAACGGTGTCCAGGCTACCCTGACTTTAGGCAAATGAGGGGCAAACGAGCAGATTTTGGACACTGTCATTGGCTGCGCCCCTCAGGGAAACCTCCAGCCAGAGGTTAAGATGATTGACTATACGAAATAAGATGAGGGCCATGTGGGAGTGTTTTGGTTTTAATTTTGGTCATTTGTGTGGCATTGGAAAAAATGACTGGGTCCACGTGGACTTGAACTCTGGTGTGATTCCCCTTCGAGACTGGGTTTTTGGAACTGAACTCAGAGAAGCATTGCCATGAATTTTGTTGGGATTTTAAGAGGCCACGCATGAAAGTCGCTCTTGGAAACTGAGACTTAGGCCCCGGGTGGATTTCCACAGAGGCCTGGGAATCTCAGCAAGGATATCACATGATTTTATTCTTAAAGAAATGGCAGCCATAGTTGAGAGTCAAAACACACATGGACCTCACATTGTAGACCTCAATGGGCCTCGCCTAATGTGACCTTTTGTCCACTCTTTGGGAAGCCGTGCCTGTGAGAGTTCTCCAGAGATTTCATTGAAATGAGCTTCCTCACCATTTAATGTTTGCTGAATGAACTGAAACCCACAGTGCCTCCAACTTCATGCTTGAAAAATGGCTAGATAAATACCATGAAATTTTTGAAATTCCTATGACCAGGTGGCACTGGAGAAACATTGGATGTCCTGTTGCTGATCATGAGGATACCAGACAGTGCCTTGATTTACTGAGTTTCATGAAAATGTTGTAGAACAGAGATGCCAGTAAGTTGGAGCCTGCTGAGTAGTGGGTCTAGAGCAATGGTGGGGAGGTGTTTGATAAAACATCCGTGGTAGGGCCATGTTTATCTACCATTGGATTCCAAATGGCTTGTAACTGACATGGTGCAGCCAGCAGACCCTTATATGTAAAGGCATCTTGTTATATGGAGAGATTTCAGAGGAAAATTAAGAATCAGGATGATATGGACAAGGGGGCAATGGGGCAAGCTGTGAGAGATAGGAGCCTAGTTGGTGCATTCTCTTGCAGACCCTGACCCACCACACGTGACAGAACTCCCTCCAGCACTGTGTCCCAGTTTAGCTCCTAGTATTTCGTGAAACAAATACCAAACTCACAGTGCAGCAGCAAAAACACCACAAAAAGTGGAGGAGGACCAAATGGCTTCACAGTCCACACGGGGAGACACTTAGTCCCCAGTGGCCTCAGTTTACCTACAAAGAGAGGATTCAGCACTGCTTCATCTTGTTCATTGGAAAATAAGAAACCATGTCCTCCAGGTCACATAGATGCAGACCCAGCTTTGATGGTCTCACTACAGAGGAAGCCAAATCTCCTGAAAACAACATATATTTCAAGTGTGGAAGCTCAGAGGCAGTTTCTCAAAAAGTTTTTAGGCCAGCAGAGCTCCATGTTTGTGGAGGGTTTACTCTGTCCCTTAGTTTTGGAAACTCCTCTACCACCTCCAAGGTTGTGAACTCCTGAGCATTTTCCATTCCAGATATGTATTCACTGATTTTGTAACTCTTCTCCTCTAATTGTGTCTTACTTGGGGTGAAGGTAATGTCAAGGCTTTGTTCTGGATGAGAGCGGGAGGATATTTGTGCAGCATATATTTACATACACATTGGATTCATTTTCCAATTTTCCATTCGAAATACTGAATCCCTGACACTAACCCATACCTAGTAGACTCAGACTATTCATCCTAATATAATGGAGAAAATTAACCAAACACATTAGAAATACAAGTACTTTAGAGGAGACATGTTGTATAGTTGGACTTGACATTTGCATTATATAAGGTAGGAGTTATAAATCTAGTCAAATTTTAATTGAAATATTCTCCATGTGTTTTTAAACTTAACAAATATGTGAATTCTTGTTTCCCTTTTCTGTAGCCTATTCACACATGTATATTTATATGCATATATAGAATCCTACCAGGTATCACACGTACATTTTTGTGAGGTGGCTGTCTTGGCAGATACAAATTGTGAGAAGAGTTCACTCCTCCTAAATGCTGTTGGAAATGAAAATTCAACCTATAGGAGAGCGTCCTAGTAGAACAACATTATACATTACCTCATGTTCAGTAAAATAAATATTTTTGCATTTGTGGATGATACATATTTACTGATGAATTTCGATTGGCATTTATATTGGTATTTTTAATGTCTGTGAGTGTTTGTGTTTGTGTGTGTGTGTGTGTGTGTGTGTGTGTATAGATATAGATATAGATATAGATATACTCTCCAAATTTTTCAAAATATGAAATATATGCGTCTAATATACACTCTCTAAATTCATTCATGTTCATGTATGTGGATTTATAATCCACTTTTCACAAGATTATAATCAGAAATATTCATCCACCTGAAATACATATTTGTTTCCTAGTACTGAAAACTAACTTCAGTGAATGGTGCATACAAATCCTAATTATTCTACAGTAATTGACCCAGTCTAACATCAATGCAAGTAGACTCCTATGGGACATGATCTGTAATTTGTCATTCATTTGTATTCGACACTGGTACATTATTGTTTCTTCAGTTTTTGCACATCACAGGATATACATTTCATCCACAAGTTCACAAATCAATAAGCATTTGTTTCAACTTTCACCACTTCTTGCTTCAGAACACATGTATTGTCAGGATTTCTTGACTGGTCTTTTCATGAGACTTCTTTCCAAACACATTATTTTGAATTTCCATAATCATTTTGAAGCAAAACTCACACACTCTTCATGATAAACCTAAACACAAATATTTCCATTACATATATACCTGGTTGGAATGAATGATTGTATATCAATATACGATTTCCTTTAATTTTTCAGATATCAGTTCAATTCATTATTTAAAGTTCAAAAAAGGTATATTATTTATTCCCAGTATGGTCTATTCATGCTTTTTCTCTATGTTCCTAGAAACAGGGTACACCTCTTTGTACCCCTGATTCTCATTTTACATCTTCAATATATTACTCCCAGAAATGGTGAAAGAAATACTCATGTCACCTCATTATCACAGTAATATTCTGGACCAAAAATGGAAAGGTCACACTAATGATTGTACCAAAGCCAAAATGGAAAGTGAACATGGATTTCTAAAAAAATTCATGTCCAGGTTGCCTAATGCTGTCAATTGTCAATCCTATTAGTGACTACATATTTGTTTTTTTCCTAATTTATATATTCAAACTCAACCCTGTTGAAAATGTCTAATTCTATCACTCACTTTATACTTTGCCTGATTTCGTAATGTTTCTATTGATATCTGCTTTTCTACATATTTTCCAAAGTTCAACATAGTGACCGAACCTTCATATGTGCTGACATTTACATTCACTCAACAACCGAAAGTCTATTGCTAAAGAACTTTTGGTCCAAATCCTATACTCACTCTTCTTCCTAAACCTACCGACTATCTTCCTAATCCTACTGAATATCCCTTTTTGACTGGATGTTCTCTTCTAAATTCAATCATCCAATGTACAAGGTCCTATGCCATTGTATATCGAATTATCTGAGGCATCTTTGCAGAACATCATTCAAAGCTAAGTATCCCAATCAAGGGCAAAACCCTTCTGGGCTTCAAATCATACCTAGATTTCTGTTTTCCTACTTATATTTCACCTCTATATTCTTGTAAATATTGCAAGTTCCCAATACCATTATTCATCACACAGAATCACTCGTAACCCAAATCAAACCTGTTTTTAACCCCAAGTATACACTGTTCCCTCAATCATTTTACAGAAGAGCAGGGACAGAGTGGTTCTTACAATACAGGAAAGTTGGGGACCTTCCACCTGATGAGAACCTCAAATGTCCATGCACAAATGATACCTGGAGAAGTTGTAGGCAGGTATGAAGCACCTGAGAGAGCAAAAGTCATCTTCCATGGCAAACAACCTGGTCAGGATGAAGGGATGTGTCTGAATCTGAATCTCTCTCTTCATATTGTAGAGAAGATGGACCAAACCAGGCCTGAGTGGAGAGCTGTTCCGGGCTGCCAATGGTGATATACATTCTACCTTATGAAAGTGTCACAGGAAGCGGGGGCAACCTCCATTTTATGTTACCCTTTGAAGCAACTGTTAGGACAAAGTGGTTGCCAAGGCAGTGACCTCATTCAGTTCCAAAGAATGTGACATACCTCATTTCCTTGGTGATGGAACTCTCTGAACTTGGTATCCAAGAAGCCAGGCACCCAGAGGCAGTCGCAGTCCCAGTCCCAGTGGGTTCACTTGTTTGGATTTACCAAGGACAGAGTCAGTTTTCTTGGTACCTAATGATGTGAGGATGGCCAAATGCCAGGAGAGCTCTGAAGATGGACCTTTCCTGAGAAAACAGGTAGTGGCTAACCACTTTTTCCTGACATCTTCACAGAGTTGGTCAAGGAAACAAGATCTGAGAGAAGACAGGCCATTTCGGGGGAACATAGTATGGCCCACCAGTCAGAGGACACTCCGGATAGTCACAGACCTACTTGGGGCAAGGAGGTGCCTTTGTGGGAGTGGGTGTGGGTTTGTTGTTTTGTCTCATGTTCTCAGAATAGATAGGAAAGGCGGTTTGTTTGGTTTGGAGTGGACAGTTTCTAGTAAGTCATTTGACACGGCGAGTGTTTCTGTTTCTGTGTATCCCACTGTGTCCGTTGTTGTAGACATTAGAAAAGAGAATGCATTAATGGATGTGTCCTGTCTAGTATAAATCATACCAAAATTCATCCTGCCCAATATATGAATGGACTGCAGCTTGTCTTATCGATGTGCAACACCTGCTATCTTTCTAAGTTGTTGTTTTCTTCCTGAATTCTGGCCACTCTCCAGAATAGGCTCATGGATTTGTGTCCAAAATATGTACCACCTCCAAGCTCTGTGACATGGCCATGTACTGGATAGCTGAAGAGAATGGCGAGCATCTCAGAAAACTCAGATATCAGTGTGACCAGGAAAGTCTCAGTGCAGAAACCCTGCTTTGGGCCTTTTGCTTACTTATTGTTGTGTTGCACTGAATGTCAGGAAGATCTTTGCATCAGGCCACCCCTTTGTGAAGCCTGAAGAAAACAGTTTTCAAATGGAAATGAATGGGCCTCACCTGTGGCTCTTTGCTTAATTTCTTTGGAAAGGGATGTGTCTTTATCAGCCTCTTGGGCCTGTGTGTGGCTGTGACTTAGATTCTCAGCACCTGATGGATCTTAAGAATGATCCCATGTGAGCTTCCAAAACCAAAATGGCAAAAAATTTCATTCATTGTGGATGAAGTCTCTTGCCTTCCTCTGTTAGGTTCCTGCACTCCATCAAATGACAATAGGGATTCTTTGGGTCAAATGAGTTCTTCAAAGCCCTGCAGAGGTACTTGTGTTTTCGCATGACTCTAAATCACCTAAAGAATCGATACCTAAAATCAGTAGGCCTCAAATTGGAGAAACACAGAAGTATTAACGGCAGGCTTATTTGTTCACTCCTGGTTCACAGAAACGGTGTCCAGGCTACCCTGACTTTAGACAAATGAGGGGCAAACGAGCTGATTTTGGACACTGTCATTGGCTGCGCCCCTCATGGAAACCTCCAGCCAGAGGTTAAGATGATTGACTATATGGAATAAGATGAGGGCCATGTGGGAGTGTTTTGGTTTTAATTTTGGTCATTTGTGTGGCATTGGAAAAAATGACTGGGTCCACGTGGGCTTGAACTCTGGTGTGATTCCCCTTAGAGACTGGGTTTTGGAACTGAACTCAGAGAAGCATTGCCATGAATTTTGTTGGGATTTTAAGAGGCCACGCATGAAAGTCGCTCTTGGAAACTGAGACCTAGGCCCCGGGTGAATTTCCACAGAGGCCTGGGAATCTCAGCAAGAATATCACATGATTTTATTCTTAAAGAAATGGCAGCCATAGTTGAGAGTCAAAACACACATGGACCTCACATTGTAGACCTCAATGGGCCTGGCCTAATGTGACCTTTTGTCCACTCTTTGGGAAGCCATGCCTGTGAGAGTTCTCCAGAGATTTCATTGAAATGAGCTTCCTCACCATTTAAAGTTTGCTGAATGAACTGAAACCCACAGTGCCTCCAACTTCATGCTTGAAAAATGGCTAGATAAATACCATGAAATTTTTGAAATTCCTATGACCAGGTGGCACTGGAGGAACATTGGATGTCCTGTTGCTGATCATGAGTATACCAGACAGTGCCTTGATTTACTGAGTTTCATGAAAATGGTGTAGAACAGAGATGCCAGAAATTTGGAGCCTGCTGAGTAGTGGGTCTAGAGCAGTGGTGGGGAGGCGTTTGATAAAACATCCGTGGTAGGGCCATGTGGATCTACCATTGGATTCCAAATGGCTTGTAACTGACATGGTGCAGCCAACAGACCCTTATATGTAAAGGCATCTTGTTATATGGAGAGTTTTCAGAGGAAAATTAAGAATCAGGTTGATATGGACAAGGGGGCAATGGGGCAAGCTGTGAGAGATAGGAGCCTAGTTGGTGCATTCTCTTGCAGACCCTGACCCACCACACGTGACAGAACTCCCTCCAGCACTGTGTCCCAGTTTAGCTCCTAGTATTTCGTGAAACAAATACCAAACTCACAGTGCAGCAGCAAAAACACCACAAAAAGTGGAAGAGGACCAAATGGCTTCACAGTCCACACGGGGAGACACTTAGTCCCCAGTGGCCTCAGTTTACCTACAAAGAGAGGATTCAGCACTGCTTCATCTTGTTCATTGGAAAATAAGAAACCATGTCCTCCAGGTCACATAGATGCAGACCCAGCTTTGATGTTCTCACTACAGAGGAAGCCAAATCTCCTGAAAACAACATATATTTCAAGTGTGGAAGCTCAGAGGCAGTTTCTCAAAAAGTTTTTAGGCCAGCAGAGCTCCATGTTTCTGGAGGGTTTACCCTGTCCCTTAGTTTTGGAAACTCCTCTACCACCTCCAAGGTTGTGAACTCCTGAGCATTTTCCATTCCAGATATGTATTCACTGATTTTGTAACTCTTCTCCTCTAATTGTGTCTTACTTGGGGTGAAGGTAATGTCAAGGCATTGTTCTGGATGAGAGCGGGAGGATATTTGTGCAGCATATATTTACATACACATTGGATTCATTTTCCAATTTTCCATTCGAAATACTGAATCCCTGACACTAACCCATACCTAGTAGACTCAGACTATTCATCCTAATATAATGGAGAAAATTAACCCAACACATTAGAAATACAAGTACTTCAGAGGAGACATGTTGTATAGTTGGACTTGACATTTGCATTATATAAGGTAGGAGTTATAAATCTAGTCAAATTTATTTGAAATATTCTCCATGTGTTTTAAACTTAACAAATATGTGAATTTTTGTTTCCTTTTTCTGTAGTCTATTCACACATGTATATTTATATGCATATATAGAATCCTACCAGGTATCACACGTACATTTTTGTGAGGTGGCTGTCTTGGCAGATACAAATTGTGAGAAGAGTTCACTCCTCCTAAATGCTGTTGGAAATGAAAATTCAACTTATAGGAGAGCGTCCTAGTAGAACAACATTATTCATTAGCTCATGTTCAGTAAAATAAATATTTTTGCATTTGTGGATGATACATATGTACTGATGAATTTCGATTGGCATTTATATTGGTACTTTTTAATGTCTGTGAGTTGTGTGTGTGTGTGTGTGTGTGTGTGTGTGTGTGTATAGATATAGATATAGATATAGATATACTCTCCAAATTTTCAAAATATGAAATATATGTGTCTAATATACACTCTCTAAATTCATTCATGTTCATGTATGTGGATTTATAATCCACTTTTCACAAGATGATAATCAGAAATATTCATCCACCTGAAATACATATTTGTTTCCTAGTACTGAAAACTAACTTCAGTGAATGATGCATACAAATCCTAATTATTCTACAGTAACTGACACAGTCTAACATCAATGCAAGTAGACTCCTATGGGACATGATATGTAATTTGTCATTCATTTGTATTCGACACTGGTACATTATTGTTTCTTCAGTTTTTGCACATCACAGGATATACATTTCATCCACAAGTTCACAAATTAATAAGCATTTGTTTCAACTTTCACCACTTCTTGCTTCAGAACACATATATTGTCAGGGTTTCTTGACTGGTCTTTTCATGAGACTTCTTTCCAATACATTATTTTGAATTTCCATATTTATTTTGAAGCAAACGTCACACACTCTTCATGATAAACCAAAACACAAATATTTCCATTACATATATACCTGGTTGGAATGAATGATTGTATATCAATATACGATTTCCTTTAATTTTTCAGATATCAGTTCAGTTCATTATTTAAAGTTCAAAAAAGTTATATTATTTATTCACAGTATGGTCTATTCATGCTTTTTCTCTATATTCCTAGAAACAGGGTAAACCTCTTTGTAACCCCGATTCTCATTTTACATCTTCAATATATTGCTCCCAGAAATGGTGAAAGAAATACTCATGTCACCTCATTATCACAGTAATATTCTGGACAAAAAATGGAAAGGTCACACTTATGATTGTACCAAAGCCTAAATGGAAAGTGAACATGGATTTCTAAAAACATCCATGTCCAGGTTGCCTAATGCTGTCAATTGTCAATCCTATTGGTGACTACATATTTGTTTTTTTCCTAATTTATATATTCAAACTCAACCCTGTTGAAAATGTCTAATTCTATCACTCACTTTATACTTTGCCTGATTTCCTAATATTTCTATTGATATCTGCTTTTCTACATATTTTCCCCAGTTCAACATAGTGACTGACTCTTCATATGTACTGACATTTACATTCACTCAACAACCGAAAGTCTATTGCTAAAGAACTTTTGGTCCAAATTCTATACTCACTCTTCTTCCTAAACCTACTGACTATCTTCCTAATCCTATTGAATATCCCTTTTTGACTGGATGTTCTCTCTAAATTCAATCATCCAATGTACAAGGTCCTATGCCATTGTATATCGAATTATCTGAGGCATCTTTGCAGAACATCATTCAAAGCTAAGTATCCCAATCAAGGGCAAAACCCTTCTGGGCTTCAAATCATACCTAGATTTCTGTTTTCCTACTTATATTTCACCTCTATATTCTTGTAAATATTGCAGGTTCCCAATACCATTATTCATCACACAGAATCACTCGTAACCCAAATCAAACCTGTTTTTAACCCCAAGTATACACTGTTCCCTCAATCATTTTACAGAAGAGCAGGGACAGAGTGGTTCTTACAATACAGGAAAGTTGGGGACCTTCCACCTGATGAGAACCTCAAATGTCCATGCACAAATGATACCTGGAGAAGTTGTAGGCAGGTATGAAGCACCTGAGAGAGCAAAAGTCATCTTCCATGGCAAACAACCTGGTCAGGATGAAGGGATGTGTCTGAATCTGCCTCTCTCTCTTCTTATTGTACAGAAGATGGACCAAACCAGGGCTGAGTGGAGAGCTGTTCCCGGGTGCCAATGGTGATATACATTCTACCTTATGAAAGTGTCACAGGAAGTAGGGGCAACCTCCATCTTATGTTACCCTTGGAAGCAACTGTTAGGACAAAGTGGTTGCCAAGGCAGTGACCTCATTCAGTTCCAAAGAATGTGACATACCTCATTTCCTTGGTGATGGAACTCTCTGAACTTGGTATCCAAGAAGCCAGGCACCCAGAGGCAGTCCCAGTCCCAGTCCCAGTGGGCTCACTTGTTTGGATTTACCAAGGACAGAGTCAGTTTTCTTGGTACCTAATGATGTGAGGATGGCCAAATGCCAGGAGAGCTCTGAAGATGGACCTTTCCTGAGAAAACAGGTAGTGGCTAACCACTTGTTCCTGACATCTTCACAGAGTTGGTCAAGGAAACAAGATCTGAGAGAAGACAGGCCATTTCGGGGGAACATAGTATGGCCCACCAGTCAGAGGACACTCCGGATAGTCACAGACGTACTTGGGGGAAGGAGGTGCCTTTGTGGGAGTGGGTGTGGGTTTGTTGTTTTGTCTCATGTTCTGAGAATAGATAGAAAAGGTGGTTTGTTTGGTTTGGAGTGGACAGTTTCTAGTAAGTCATTTGACACGGCGAGTGTTTCTCTTTCTGTGTATCCCACTGTGTCCGTTGTTGTAGACATTAGAAAAGAGAATGCATTAATGGATGTGTCCTGTCTAGTATAAATCTTCCCATGCCCAATATATGAATGGACTGCAGCTTGTCTTATCGATGTGCAACACCTGCTATCTTTCTAAGTTGTAGTTCTCTTCCTGAATTCTGGCCACTCTCCAAAATAGGCTCATGGATTTGTGTCCAAAATATGTACCACCTCCAAGCTCTGTGACATGGCCATGTACTGGATAGCTGAAGAGAATGGCGAGCATCTCAGAAAACTCAGATATCAGTGTGACCAGGAAAGTCTCAGTGCAGAAACCCTGCTTTGGGCCTTTTGCTTACTTATTGTTGTGTTGCACTGAATGTCAGGAAGGTCTTTGCCTCAGGCCACCCCTTTGTGAAGCCTGATGAAAACAGTTTTCAAATGGAAATGAATGGGCCTCACCTGTGGCTCTTTGCTTAATTGCTTTGGAAAGGGATGTGTCTTTATCAGCCTCTTGGGCCTGTGTGTGGCTGTGACTTAGATTCTCAGCACCTGATGGATCTTAAGAATGATCCCATGTGAGCTTCCAAAACCAAAATGGCAAAAAATTTCATTCATTGTGGATGAAGTCTCTTGCCTTCCTCTGTTAGGTTCCTGCACTCCATCAAATGACAATAGGGATTCTTTGGGTCAAATGAGTTCTTCAAAGCCCTGCAGAGGTACTTGTGTTTTCGCATGACTCTAAATCACCTAAAGAATCGATACCTAAAATCAGTAGGCCTCAAATTGGAGAAACACAGAAGTATTAACGGCAGGCTTATTTGTTCACTCCTGGTTCACAGAAACGGTGTCCAGGCTACCCTGACTTTAGACAAATGAGGGGCAAACGAGCTGATTTTGGACACTGTCTTGGGCTGCGCCCCTCATGGAAACCTCCAGCCAGAGGTTAAGATGACTGACTATATGAAATAAGATGAGGGCCATGTGGGAGTGTTTTGGTTTTAATTTTGGTCATTTGTGTGGCATTGGAAAAAATGACTGGGTCCACGTGGGCTTGAACTCTGGTGTGATTCCCCTTAGAGACTGAGTTTTGGAACTGAACTCAGAGAAGCATTGCCATAAATTTTGTTGGGATTTTAAGAGGCCACGCATGAAAGTCGCACTTGGAACCTGAGACCTAGGCCCCAAGTGGATTTCCACAGAGGCCTGGGAATCTCAGCAAGGATATCACATGATTTTATTCTTAAAGAAATGGCAGCCATAGTTGAGAGTCAAAACACACATGGACCTCACATTGTAGACCTCAATGGGCCTGGCCTAATGTGACCTTTTGTCCACTCTTTGGGAAGCCGTGCCTGTGAGAGTTCTCCAGAGATTTCATTGAAATGAGCTTCCTCACCATTTAAAGTTTGCTGAATGAACTGAAACCCACAGTGCCTCCAACTTCATGCTTGAAAAATGGCTAGATAAATACCATGAAATTTTTGAAATTCCTATGACCAGGTGGCACTGGAGGAACATTGGATGTCCTGTTGCTGATCATGAGTATACCAGACAGTGCCTTGATTTACTGAGTTTCATGAAAATGGTGTAGAACAGAGATGCCAGAAATTTGGAGCCTGCTGAGTAGTGGGTCTAGAGCAGTGGTGGGGAGGTGTTTGATAAAACATCCGTGGTAGGGCCATGTGGATCTACCATTGGATTCCAAATGGCTTTTAACTGACATGGTGCAGCCAACAGACCCTTATATGTAAAGGCATCTTGTTATATGGAGAATTTTCAGAGGAAAATTAAGAATCAGGTTGATATGGACAAGGGGGCAATGGGGCAAGCTGTGAGAGATAGGAGCCTAGTTGGTGCATTCTCTTGCAGACCCTGACCCACCACACGTGACAGAACTCCCTCCAGCACTGTGTCCCAGTTTAGCTCCTAGTATTTCGTGAAACAAATACCAAACTCACAGTGCAGCAGCCAAAACACCACAAAAAGTGGAAGAGGACCAAATGGCTTCACAGTCCACACGGGGAGACACTTAGTCCCCAGTGGCCTCAGTTTACCTACAAAGAGAGGATTCAGCACTGCTTCATCTTGTTCATTGGAAAATAAGAAACCATGTCCTCCAGGTCACATAGATGCAGACCCAGCTTTGATGTTCTCACTACAGAGGAAGCCAAATCTCCTGAAAACAACATATATTTCAAGTGTGGAAGCTCAGAGGCAGTTTATCAAAAAGTTTTTAGGCCAGCAGAGCTCCATGTTTGTGGAGGGTTTACCCTGTCCCTTAGTTTTGGAAACTCCTCTACCACCTCCAAGGTTGTGAACTCCTGAGCATTTTCCATTCCAGATATGTATTCACTGATTTTGTAACTCTTCTCCTCTAATTGTGTCTTACTTGGGGTGAAGGTAATGTCAAGGCATTGTTCTGGATGAGAGCGGGAGGATATTTGTGCAGCATATATTTACATACACATTGGATTCATTTTCCAATTTTCCATTTGAAATACTGAATCCCTGACACTAACCCATACCTAGTAGACTCAGACTATTCATCCTAATATAATGGAGAAAATTAACCCAACACATTAGAAATACAAGTACTTCAGAGGAGACATGTTGTATAGTTGGACTTGACATTTGCATTATATAAGGTAGGAGTTATAAATCTAGTCAAATTTATTTGAAATATTCTCCATGTGTTTTAAACTTAACAAATATGTGAATTTTTGTTTCCTTTTTCTGTAGTCTATTCACACATGTATATTTATATGCATATATAGAATCCTGCCAGGTATCACACGTACATTTTTGTGAGGTTGCTGTCTTGGCAGATACAAATTGTGAGAAGAGTTCACTCCTCCTAAATGCTGTTGGAAATGAAAATTCAACTTATAGGAGAGCGTCCTAGTAGAACAACATTATTCATTAGCTCATGTTCAGTAAAATAAATATTTTTGCATTTGTGGATGATACATATTTACTGATGAATTTCGATTGGCATTTATATTGGTACTTTTTAATGTCTGTGAGTTGTGTGTGTGTGTGTGTGTGTGTGTGTGTGTGTGTGTATAGATATAGATATAGATATAGATATACTCTCCAAATTTTCAAAATATGAAATATATGTGTCTAATATACACTCTCTAAATTCATTCATGTTCATGTATGTGGATTTATAATCCACTATTCACAAGATGATAATCAGAAATATTCATCCACCTGAAATACATATTTGTTTCCTAGTACTGAAAACTAACTTCAGTGAATGGTGCATACAAATCCTAATTATTCTACAGTAACTGACCCAGTCTAACATCAATGCAAGTAGACTCCTATGGGACATGATATGTAATTTGTCATTCATTTGTATTCGACACTGGTACATTATTGTTTCTTCAGTTTTTGCACATCACAGGATATACATTTCATCCACAAGTTCACAAATTAATAAGCATTTGTTTCAACTTTCACCACTTCTTGCTTCAGAACACATGTATTGTCAGGGTTTCTTGACTGGTCTTTTCATGAGACTTCTTTCCAAACACATTATTTTGAATTTCCATAATCATTTTGAAGCAAACGTCACACACTCTTCATGATAAACCAAAACACAAATATTTCCATTACATATATACCTGGATGGAATGAATGATTGTATATCAATATACGATTTCCTTTAATTTTTCAGATATCAGTTCAGTTCATTATTTAAAGTTCAAAAAAGTTATATTATTTATTCACAGTATGGTCTATTCATGCTTTTTCTCTATATTCCTAGAAACCTGGTAAACCTCTTTGTAACCCCGATTCTCATTTTACATCTTCAATATATTGCTCCCAGAAATGGTGAAAGAAATACTCATGTCACCTCATTATCACAGTAATATTCTGGACAAAAAATGGAAAGGTCACACTTATGATTGTACCAAAGCCTAAATGGAAAGTGAACATGGATTTCTAAAAACATCCATGTCCAGGTTGCCTAATGCTGTCAATTGTCAATCCTATTGGTGACTACATATTTGTTTTTTTCCTAATTTATATATTCAAACTCAACCCTGTTGAAAATGTCTAATTCTATCACTCACTTTATACTTTGCCTGATTTCCTAATATTTCTATTGATATCTGCTTTTCTACATATTTTCCCCAGTTCAACATAGTGACTGACTCTTCATATGTGCTGACATTTACATTCACTCAACAACCGAAAGTCTATTGCTAAAGAACTTTTGGTCCAAATTCTATACTCACTCTTCTTCCTAAACCTACCGACTATCTTCCTAATCCTATTGAATATCCCTTTTTGACTGGATGTTCTCTCTAAATTCAATCATCCAATGTACAAGGTCCTATGCCATTGTATATCGAATTATCTGAGGCATCTTTGCAGAACATCATTCAAAGCTAAGTATCCCAATCAAGGGCAAAACCCTTCTGGGCTTCAAATCATACCTAGATTTCTGTTTTCCTACTTATATTTCACCTCTATATTCTTGTAAATATTGCAGGTTCCCAATACCATTATTCATCACACAGAATCACTCGTAACCCAAATCAAACCTGTTTTTAACCCCAAGTATACACTGTTCCCTCAATCATTTTACAGAAGAGCAGGGACAGAGTGGTTCTTACAATACAGGAAAGTTGGGGACCTTCCACCTGATGAGAACCTCAAATGTCCATGCACAAATGATACCTGGAGAAGTTGTAGGCAGGTATGAAGCACCTGAGAGAGCAAAAGTCATCTTCCATGGCAAACAACCTGGTCAGGATGAAGGGATGTGCCTGAATCTGCCTCTCTCTCTTCTTATTGTACAGAAGATGGACCAAACCAGGGCTGAGTGGAGAGCTGTTCCCGGGTGCCAATGGTGATATACATTCTACCTTATGAAAGTGTCACAGGAAGTAGGGGCAACCTCCATCTTATGTTACCCTTGGAAGCAACTGTTAGGACAAAGTGGTTGCCAAGGCAGTGACCTCATTCAGTTCCAAAGAATGTGACATACCTCGTTTCCTTGGTGATGGAACTCTCTGAACTTGGTATCCAAGAAGCCAGGAACCCAGAGGCAGTCCCAGTCCCAGTCCCAGTGGTCTCACTTGTTTGGATTTACCAAGGACAGAGTCAGTTTTCTTGGTACCTAATGATGTGAGGATGGCCAAATGCCAGGAGAGCTCTGAAGATGGACCTTTCCTGAGAAAACAGGTAGTGGCTAACCACTTGTTCCTGACATCTTCACAGAGTTGGTCAAGGAAACAAGATCTGAGAGAAGACAGGCCATTTCGGGGGAACATAGTATGGCCCACCAGTCAGAGGACACTCCGGATAGTCACAGACGTACTTGGGGGAAGGAGGTGCCTTTGTGGGAGTGGGTGTGGGTTTGTTGTTTTGTCTCATGTTCTGAGAATAGATAGAAAAGGCGGTTTGTTTGGTTTGGAGTGGACAGTTTCTAGTAAGTCATTTGACACGGCGAGTGTTTCTCTTTCTGTGTATCCCACTGTGTCCGTTGTTGTAGACATTAGAAAAGAGAATGCATTAATGGATGTGTCCTGTCTAGTATAAATCTTCCCATGCCCAATATATGAATGGACTGCAGCTTGTCTTATCGATGTGCAACACCTGCTATCTTTCTAAGTTGTAGTTTTCTTCCTGAATTCTGGCCACTCTCCAGAATAGGCTCATGGATTTGTGTCCAAAATATGTACCACCTCCAAGCTCTGTGACATGGCCATGTACTGGATAGCTGAAGAGAATGGCGAGCATCTCAGAAAACTCAGATATCAGTGTGACCAGGAAAGTCTCAGTGCAGAAACCCTGCTTTGGGCCTTTTGCTTATTATTGTTGTGTTGCACTGAATGTCAGGAAGGTCTTTGCCTCAGGCCACCCCTTTGGGAAGCCTGATGAAAACAGTTTTCAAATGGAAATAAATGGGCCTCACCTGTGGCTCTTTGCTTAATTGCTTTGGAAAGGGATGTGTCTTTATCAGCCTCTTGGGCCTGTGTGTGGCTGTGACTTAGATTCTCAGCACCTGATGGATCTTAAGAATGATCCCATGTGAGCTTCCAAAACCAAAATGGAAAAAATTTCATTCATTGTGGATGAAGTCTCTTGCCTTCCTCTGTTAGGTTCCTGCACTCCATCAAATGACAATAGGGATTCTTTGGGTCAAATGAGTTCTTCAAAGCCCTGCAGAGGTGCTTGTGTTTTCGCATGACTCTAAATCACCTAAAGAATCGATACCTAAAATCAGTAGGCCTCAAATTGGAGAAACACAGAAGTATTAACGGCAGGCTTATTTGTTCACTCCTGGTTCACAGAAACGGTGTCCAGGCTACCCTGACTTTAGACAAATGAGGGGCAAACGAGCTGATTTTGGACACTGTCTTGGGCTGCGCCCCTCATGGAAACCTCCAGCCAGAGGTTAAGATGATTGACTATATGAAATAAGATGAGGGCCATGTGGGAGTGTTTTGGTTTTAATTTTGGTCATTTGTGTGGCATTGGAAAAAATGACTGGGTCCACGTGGGCTTGAACTCTGGTGTGATTCCCCTTAGAGACTGGGTTTTGGAACTGAACTCAGAGAAGCATTGCCATGAATTTTGTTGGGATTTTAAGAGGCCACGCATGAAAGTCGCTCTTGGAAACTGAGACCTAGGCCCCGGGTGAATTTCCACAGAGGCCTGGGAATCTCAGCAAGGATATCACATGATTTTATTCTTAAAGAAATGGCAGCCATAGTTGAGAGTCAAAACACACATGGACCTCACATTGTAGACCTCAATGGGCCTGGCCTAATGTGACCTTTTGTCCACTCTTTGGGAAGCCATGCCTGTGAGAGTTCTCCAGAGATTTCATTGAAATGAGCTTCCTCACCATTTAAAGTTTGCTGAATGAACTGAAACCCACAGTGCCTCCAACTTCATGCTTGAAAAATGGCTAGATAAATACCATGAAATTTTTGAAATTCCTATGACCAGGTGGCACTGGAGAAACATTGGATGTCCTGTTGCTGATCATGAGTATACCAGACAGTGCCTTGATTTACTGAGTTTCATGAAAATGGTGTAGAACAGAGATGCCAGAAATTTGGAGCCTGCTGAGTAGTGGGTCTAGAGCAGTGGTGGGGAGGTGTTTGATAAAACATCCGTGGTAGGGCCATGTGGATCTACCATTGGATTCCAAATGGCTTGTAACTGACATGGTGCAGCCAACAGACCCTTATATGTAAAGGCATCTTGTTATATGGAGAGTTTTCAGAGGAAAATTTAGAATCAGGTTGATATGGACAAGGGGGCAATGGGGCAAGCTGTGAGAGATAGGAGCCTAGTTGGTGCATTCTCTTGCAGACCCTGACCCACCACACGTGACAGAACTCCCTCCAGCACTGTGTCCCAGTTTAGCTCCTAGTATTTCGTGAAACAAATACCAAACTCACAGTGCAGCAGCCAAAACACCACAAAAAGTGGAAGAGGACCAAATGGCTTCACAGTCCACACGGGGAGACACTTAGTCCCCAGTGGCCTCAGTTTACCTACAAAGAGAGGATTCAGCACTGCTTCATCTTGTTCATTGGAAAATAAGAAACCATGTCCTCCAGGTCACATAGATGCAGACCCAGCTTTGATGTTCTCACTACAGAGGAAGCCAAATCTCCTGAAAACAACATATATTTCAAGTGTGGAAGCTCAGAGGCAGTTTCTCAAAAAGTTTTTAGGCCAGCAGAGCTCCATGTTTGTGGAGGGTTTACCCTGTCCCTTAGTTTTGGAAACTCCTCTACCACCTCCAAGGTTGTGAACTCCTGAGCATTTTCCATTCCAGATATGTATTCACTGATTTTGTAACTCTTCTCCTCTAATTGTGTCTTACTTGGGGTGAAGGTAATGTCAAGGCATTGTTCTGGATGAGAGCGGGAGGATATTTGTGCAGCATATATTTACATACACATTGGATTCATTTTCCAATTTTCCATTCGAAATACTGAATCCCTGACACTAACCCATACCTAGTAGACTCAGACTATTCATCCTAATATAATGGAGAAAATTAACTCAACACATTAGAAATACAAGAACTTCAGAGGAGTCATGTTGTATATTTGGACTTGACATTTGCATTATATAAGGTAGGAGTTATAAATCTAGTCAAATTTATTTGAAATATTCTCCATGTGTTTTAAACTTAACAAATATGTGAATTTTTGTTTCCTTTTTCTGTAGTCTATTCACACATGTATATTTATATGCATATATAGAATCCTACCAGGTATCACACGTACATTTTTGTGAGGTGGCTGTCTTGGCAGATACAAATTGTGAGAAGAGTTCACTCCTCCTAAATGCTGTTGGAAATGAAAATTCAACTTATAGGAGAGCGTCCTAGTAGAACAACATTATTCATTAGCTCATGTTCAGTAAAATAAATATTTTTGCATTTGTGGATGATACATATTTACTGATGAATTTCGATTGGCATTTATATTGGTACTTTTTAATATCTGTGAGTTGTGTGTGTGTGTGTGTGTGTGTGTTTGTGTGTGTGTGTGTGTGTGTATAGATATAGATATAGATATAGATATACTCTCCAAATTTTTCAAAATATGAAATATATGTGTCTAATATACACTCTCTAAATTCATTCATGTTCATGTATGTGGATTTATAATCCACTTTTCACAAGATGATAATCAGAAATATTCATCCACCTGAAATACATATTTGTTTCCTAGTACTGAAAACTAACTTCAGTGAATGGTGCATACAAATCCTAATTATTCTACAGTAACTGACCCAGTCTAACATCAATGCAAGTAGACTCCTATGGGACATGATATGTAATTTGTCATTCATTTGTATTCGACACTGGTACATTATTGTTTCTTCAGTTTTTGCACATCACAGGATATACATTTCATCCACAAGTTCACAAATTAATAAGCATTTGTTTCAACTTTCACCACTTCTTGCTTCAGAACACATGTATTGTCAGGGTTTCTTGACTGGTCTTTTCATGAGACTTCTTTCCAAACACATTATTTTGAATTTCCATAATCATTTTGAAGCAAACGTCACACACTCTTCATGATAAACCAAAACACAAATATTTCCATTACATATATACCTGGATGGAATGAATGATTGTATATCAATATACGATTTCCTTTAATTTTTCAGATATCAGTTCAGTTCATTATTTAAAGTTCAAAAAAGTTATATTATTTATTCACAGTATGGTCTATTCATGCTTTTTCTCTATATTCCTAGAAACAGGGTAAACCTCTTTGTAACCCCGATTCTCATTTTACATCTTCAATATATTGCTCCCAGAAATGGTGAAAGAAATACTCATGTCACCTCATTATCACAGTAATATTCTGGACAAAAAATGGAAAGGTCACACTTATGATTGTACCAAAGCCTAAATGGAAAGTGAACATGGATTTCTAAAAACATCCATGTCCAGGTTGCCTAATGCTGTCAATTGTCAATCCTATTGGTGACTACATATTTGTTTTTTTCCTAATTTATATATTCAAACTCAACCCTGTTGAAAATGTCTAATTCTATCACTCACTTTATACTTTGCCTGATTTCCTAATATTTCTATTGATATCTGCTTTTCTACATATTTTCCCCAGTTCAACATAGTGACTGACTCTTCATATGTGCTGACATTTACATTCACTCAACAACCGAAAGTCTATTGCTAAAGAACTTTTGGTCCAAATTCTATACTCACTCTTCTTCCTAAACCTACCGACTATCTTCCTAATCCTATTGAATATCCCTTTTTGACTGGATGTTCTCTCTAAATTCAATCATCCAATGTACAAGGTCCTATGCCATTGTATATCGAATTATCTGAGGCATCTTTGCAGAACATCATTCAAAGCTAAGTATCCCAATCAAGGGCAAAACCCTTCTGGGCTTCAAATCATACCTAGATTTCTGTTTTCCTACTTATATTTCACCTCTATATTCTTGTAAATATTGCAGGTTCCCAATACCATTATTCATCACACAGAATCACTCGTAACCCAAATCAAACCTGTTTTTAACCCCAAGTATACACTGTTCCCTCAATCATTTTACAGAAGAGCAGGGACAGAGTGGTTCTTACAATACAGGAAAGTTGGGGACCTTCCACCTGATGAGAACCTCAAATGTCCATGCACAAATGATACCTGGAGAAGTTGTAGGCAGGTATGAAGCACCTGAGAGAGCAAAAGTCATCTTCCATGGCAAACAACCTGGTCAGGATGAAGGGATGTGTCTGAATCTGCCTCTCTCTCTTCTTATTGTACAGAAGATGGACCAAACCAGGGCTGAGTGGAGAGCTGTTCCCGGGTGCCAATGGTGATATACATTCTACCTTATGAAAGTGTCACAGGAAGTAGGGGCAACCTCCATCTTATGTTACCCTTGGAAGCAACTGTTAGGACAAAGTGGTTGCCAAGGCAGTGACCTCATTCAGTTCCAAAGAATGTGACATACCTCATTTCCTTGGTGATGGAACTCTCTGAACTTGGTATCCAAGAAGCCAGGCACCCAGAGGCAGTCCCAGTCCCAGTCCCAGTGGGCTCACTTGTTTGGATTTACCAAGGACAGAGTCAGTTTTCTTGGTACCTAATGATGTGAGGATGGCCAAATGCCAGGAGAGCTCTGAAGATGGACCTTTCCTGAGAAAACAGGTAGTGGCTAACCACTTGTTCCTGACATCTTCACAGAGTTGGTCAAGGAAACAAGATCTGAGAGAAGACAGGCCATTTCGGGGGAACATAGTATGGCCCACCAGTCAGAGGACACTCCGGATAGTCACAGACGTACTTGGGGGAAGGAGGTGCCTTTGTGGGAGTGGGTGTGGGTTTGTTGTTTTGTCTCATGTTCTGAGAATAGATAGAAAAGGCGGTTTGTTTGGTTTGGAGTGGACAGTTTCTAGTAAGTCATTTGACACGGCGAGTGTTTCTCTTTCTGTGTATCCCACTGTGTCCGTTGTTGTACACATTAGAAAAGAGAATGCATTAATGGATGTGTCCTGTCTAGTATAAATCTTCCCATGCCCAATATATGAATGGACTGCAGCTTGTCTTATCGATGTGCAACACCTGCTATCTTTCTAAGTTGTAGTTTTCTTCCTGAATTCTGGCCACTCTCCAGAATAGGCTCATGGATTTGTGTCCAAAATATGTACCACCTCCAAGCTCTGTGACATGGCCATGTACTGGATAGCTGAAGAGAATGGCGAGCATCTCAGAAAACTCAGATATCAGTGTGACCAGGAAAGTCTCAGTGCAGAAACCCTGCTTTGGGCCTTTTGCTTATTATTGTTGTGTTGCACTGAATGTCAGGAAGGTCTTTGCCTCAGGCCACCCCTTTGGGAAGCCTGATGAAAACAGTTTTCAAATGGAAATAAATGGGCCTCACCTGTGGCTCTTTGCTTAATTGCTTTGGAAAGGGATGTGTCTTTATCAGCCTCTTGGGCCTGTGTGTGGCTGTGACTTAGATTCTCAGCACCTGATGGATCTTAAGAATGATCCCATGTGAGCTTCCAAAACCAAAATGGCAAAAAATTTCATTCATTGTGGATGAAGTCTCTTGCCTTCCTCTGTTAGGTTCCTGCACTCCATCAAATGACAATAGGGATTCTTTGGGTCAAATGAGTTCTTCAAAGCCCTGCAGAGGTACTTGTGTTTTCGCATGACTCTAAATCACCTAAAGAATCGATACCTAAAATCAGTAGGCCTCAAATTGGAGAAACACAGAAGTATTAACGGCAGGCTTATTTGTTCACTCCTGGTTCACAGACACGGTGTCCAGGCTACCCTGACTTTAGACAAATGAGGGGCAAACGAGCTGATTTTGGACACTGTCTTGGGCTGCGCCCCTCATGGAAACCTCCAGCAAGAGGTTAAGATGATTGACTATATGAAATAAGATGAGGGCCATGTGGGAGTGTTTTGGTTTTAATTTTGGTCATTTGTGTGGCATTGGAAAAAATGACTGGGTCCACGTGGGCTTGAACTCTGGTGTGATTCCCCTTAGAGACTGGGTTTTGGAACTGAACTCAGAGAAGCATTGCCATGAATTTTGTTGGGATTTTAAGAGGCCACGCATGAAAGTCGCTCTTGGAAACTGAGACCTAGGCCCCGGGTGAATTTCCACAGAGGCCTGGGAATCTCAGCAAGTATATCACATGATTTTATTCTTAAAGAAATGGCAGCCATAGTTGAGAGTCAAAACACACATGGACCTCACATTGTAGACCTCAATGGGTCTGGCCTAATGTGACCTTTTGTCCACTCTTTGGGAAGCCATGCCTGTGAGAGTTCTCCAGAGATTTCATTGAAATGAGCTTCCTCACCATTTAAAGTTTGCTGAATGAACTGAAACCCACAGTGCCTCCAACTTCATGCTTGAAAAATGGCTAGATAAATACCATGAAATTTTTGAAATTCCTATGACCAGGTGGCACTGGAGAAACATTGGATGTCCTGTTGCTGATTATGAGTATACCAGACAGTGCCTTGATTTACTGAGTTTCATGAAAATGGTGTAGAACAGAGATGCCAGAAATTTGGAGCCTGCTGAGTAGTGGGTCTAGAGCAGTGGTGGGGAGGTGTTTGATAAAACATCCGTGGTAGGGCCATGTGGATCTACCATTGGATTCCAAATGGCTTGTAACTGACATGGTGCAGCCAACAGACCCTTATATGTAAAGGCATCTTGTTATATGGAGAGTTTTCAGAGGAAAATTAAGAATCAGGTTGATATGGACAAGGGGGCAATGGGGCAAGCTGTGAGAGATAGGAGCCTAGTTGGTGCATTCTCTTGCAGACCCTGACCCACCACACGTGACAGAACTCCCTCCAGCACTGTGTCCCAGTTTAGCTCCTAGTATTTCGTGAAACAAATACCAAACTCACAGTGCAGCAGCCAAAACACCACAAAAAGTGGAAGAGGACCAAATGGCTTCACAGTCCACACGGGGAGACACTTAGTCCCCAGTGGCCTCAGTTTACCTACAAAGAGAGGATTCAGCACTGCTTCATCTTGTTCATTGGAAAATAAGAAACCATGTCCTCCAGGTCACATAGATGCAGACCCAGCTTTGATGTTCTCACTACAGAGGAAGCCAAATCTCCTGAAAACAACATATATTTCAAGTGTGGAAGCTCAGAGGCAGTTTATCAAAAAGTTTTTAGGCCAGCAGAGCTCCATGTTTGTGGAGGGTTTACCCTGTCCCTTAGTTTTGGAAACTCCTCTACCACCTCCAAGGTTGTGAACTCCTGAGCATTTTCCATTCCAGATATGTATTCACTGATTTTGTAACTCTTCTCCTCTAATTGTGTCTTACTTGGGGTGAAGGTAATGTCAAGGCATTGTTCTGGATGAGAGCGGGAGGATATTTGTGCAGCATATATTTACATACACATTGGATTCATTTTCCAATTTTCCATTCGAAATACTGAATCCCTGACACTAACCCATACCTAGTAGACTCAGACTATTCATCCTAATATAATGGAGAAAATTAACTCAACACATTAGAAATACAAGAACTTCAGAGGAGTCATGTTGTATATTTGGACTTGACATTTGCATTATATAAGGTAGGAGTTATAAATCTAGTCAAATTAATTTGAAATATTCTCCATGTGTTTTAAACTTAACAAATATGTGAATTTTTGTTTCCTTTTTCTGTAGTCTATTCACACATGTATATTTATATGCATATATAGAATCCTACCAGGTATCACACGTACATTTTTGTGAGGTGGCTGTCTTGGCAGATACAAATTGTGAGAAGAGTTCACTCCTCCTAAATGCTGTTGGAAATGAAAATTCAACTTATAGGAGAGCGTCCTAGTAGAACAACATTATTCATTAGCTCATGTTCAGTAAAATAAATATTATTGCATTTGTGGATGATACATATTTACTGATGAATTTCGATTGGCATTTATATTGGTACTTTTTAATATCTGTGAGTTGTGTGTGTGTGTGTGTGTGTGTGTTTGTGTGTGTGTGTGTGTGTGTGTATAGATATAGATATAGATATAGATATAGATATACTCTCCAAATTTTTCAAAATATGAAATATATGTGTCTAATATACACTCTCTAAATTCATTCATGTTCATGTATGTGGATTTATAATCCACTTTTCACAAGATGATAATCAGAAATATTCATCCACCTGAAATACATATTTGTTTCCTAGTACTGAAAACTAACTTCAGTGAATGGTGCATACAAATCCTAATTATTCTACAGTAACTGACCCAGTCTAACATCAATGCAAGTAGACTCCTATGGGACATGATATGTAATTTGTCATTCATTTGTATTCGACACTGGTACATTATTGGTTCTTCAGTTTTTGCACATCACAGGATATACATTTCATCCACAAGTTCACAAATTAATAAGCATTTGTTTCAACTTTCACCACTTCTTGCTTCAGAACACATGTATTGTCAGGGTTTCTTGACTGGTCTTTTCATGAGACTTCTTTCCAAACACATTATTTTGAATTTCCATAATCATTTTGAAGCAAACGTCACACACTCTTCATGATAAACCAAAACACAAATATTTCCATTACATATATACCTGGATGGAATGAATGATTGTATATCAATATACGATTTCCTTTAATTTTTCAGATATCAGTTCAGTTCATTATTTAAAGTTCAAAAAAGTTATATTATTTATTCACAGTATGGTCTATTCATGCTTTTTCTCTATATTCCTAGAAACAGGGTAAACCTCTTTGTAACCCCGATTCTCATTTTACATCTTCAATATATTGCTCCCAGAAATGGTGAAAGAAATACTCATGTCACCTCATTATCACAGTAATATTCTGGACAAAAAATGGAAAGGTCACACTTATGATTGTACCAAAGCCTAAATGGAAAGTGAACATGGATTTCTAAAAACATCCATGTCCAGGTTGCCTAATGCTGTCAATTGTCAATCCTATTGGTGACTACATATTTGTTTTTTTCCTAATTTATATATTCAAACTCAACCCTGTTGAAAATGTCTAATTCTATCACTCACTTTATACTTTGCCTGATTTCCTAATATTTCTATTGATATCTGCTTTTCTACATATTTTCCCCAGTTCAACATAGTGACTGACTCTTCATATGTGCTGACATTTACATTCACTCAACAACCGAAAGTCTATTGCTAAAGAACTTTTGGTCCAAATTCTATACTCACTCTTCTTCCTAAACCTACCGACTATCTTCCTAATCCTATTGAATATCCCTTTTTGACTGGATGTTCTCTCTAAATTCAATCATCCAATGTACAAGGTCCTATGCCATTGTATATCGAATTATCTGAGGCATCTTTGCAGAACATCATTCAAAGCTAAGTATCCCAATCAAGGGCAAAACCCTTCTGGGCTTCAAATCATACCTAGATTTCTGTTTTCCTACTTATATTTCACCTCTATATTCTTGTAAATATTGCAGGTTCCCAATACCATTATTCATCACACAGAATCACTCGTAACCCAAATCAAACCTGTTTTTAACCCCAAGTATACACTGTTCCCTCAATCATTTTACAGAAGAGCAGGGACAGAGTGGTTCTTACAATACAGGAAAGTTGGGGACCTTCCACCTGATGAGAACCTCAAATGTCCATGCACAAATGATACCTGGAGAAGTTGTAGGCAGGTATGAAGCACCTGAGAGAGCAAAAGTCATCTTCCATGGCAAACAACCTGGTCAGGATGAAGGGATGTGTCTGAATCTGCCTCTCTCTCTTCTTATTGTACAGAAGATGGACCAAACCAGGGCTGAGTGGAGAGCTGTTCCCGGGTGCCAATGGTGATATACATTCTACCTTATGAAAGTGTCACAGGAAGTAGGGGCAACCTCCATCTTATGTTACCCTTGGAAGCAACTGTTAGGACAAAGTGGTTGCCAAGGCAGTGACCTCATTCAGTTCCAAAGAATGTGACATACCTCATTTCCTTGGTGATGGAACTCTCTGAACTTGGTATCCAAGAAGCCAGGAACCCAGAGGCAGTCCCAGTCCCAGTCCCAGTGGGCTCACTTGTTTGGATTTACCAAGGACAGAGTCAGTTTTCTTGGTACCTAATGATGTGAGGATGGCCAAATGCCAGGAGAGCTCTGAAGATGGACCTTTCCTGAGAAAACAGGTAGTGGCTAACCACTTGTTCCTGACATCTTCACAGAGTTGGTCAAGGAAACAAGATCTGAGAGAAGACAGGCCATTTCGGGGGAACATAGTATGGCCCACCAGTCAGAGGACACTCCGGATAGTCACAGACGTACTTGGGGGAAGGAGGTGCCTTTGTGGGAGTGGGTGTGTGTTTGTTGTTTTGTCTCATGTTCTGAGAATAGATAGAAAAGGCGGTTTGTTTGGTTTGGAGTGGACAGTTTCTAGTAAGTCATTTGACACGGCGAGTGTTTCTCTTTCTGTGTATCCCACTGTGTCCGTTGTTGTAGACATTAGAAAAGAGAATGCATTAATGGATGTGTCCTGTCTAGTATAAATCTTCCCATGCCCAATATATGAATGGACTGCAGCTTGTCTTATCGATGTGCAACACCTGCTATCTTTCTAAGTTGTAGTTTTCTTCCTGAATTCTGGCCACTCTCCAGAATAGGCTCATGGATTTGTGTCCAAAATATGTACCACCTCCAAGCTCTGTGACATGGCCATGTACTGGATAGCTGAAGAGAATGGCGAGCATCTCAGAAAACTCAGATATCAGGGTGACCAGGAAAGTCTCAGTGCAGAAACCCTGCTTTGGGCCTTTTGCTTACTTATTGTTGTGTTGCACTGAATGTCAGGAAGGTCTTTGCCTCAGGCCACCCCTTTGTGAAGCCTGATGAAAACAGTTTTCAAATGGAAATAAATGGGCCTCACCTGTGGCTCTTTGCTTAATTGCTTTGGAAAGGGATGTGTCTTTATCAGCCTCTTGGGCCTGTGTGTGGCTGTGACTTAGATTCTCAGCACCTGATGGATCTTAAGAATGATCCCATGTGAGCTTCCAAAACCAAAATGGCAAAAAAATTCATTCATTGTGGATGAAGTCTCTTGCCTTCCTCTGTTAGGTTCCTGCACTCCATCAAATGACAATAGGGATTCTTTGGGTCAAATGAGTTCTTCAAAGCCCTGCAGAGGTACTTGTGTTTTCGCATGACTCTAAATCACCTAAAGAATCGATACCTAAAATCAGTAGGCCTCAAATTGGAGAAACACAGAAGTATTAACGGCAGGCTTATTTGTTCACTCCTGGTTCACAGAAACGGTGTCCAGGCTACCCTGACTTTAGACAAATGAGGGGCAAACGAGCTGATTTTGGACACTGTCTTGGGCTGCGCCCCTCATGGAAACCTCCAGCCAGAGGTTAAGATGATTGACTATATGAAATAAGATGAGGGCCATGTGGGAGTGTTTTGGTTTTAATTTTGGTCATTTGTGTGGCATTGGAAAAAATGACTGGGTCCACGTGGGCTTGAACTCTGGTGTGATTCCCCTTAGAGACTGGGTTTTGGAACTGAACTCAGAGAAGCATTGCCATGAATTTTGTTGGGATTTTAAGAGGCCACGCATGAAAGTCGCTCTTGGAAACTGAGACCTAGGCCCCGGGTGAATTTCCACAGAGGCCTGGGAATCTCAGCAAGGATATCACATGATTTTATTCTTAAAGAAATGGCAGCCATAGTTGAGAGTCAAAACACACATGGACCTCACATTGTAGACCTCAATGGGCCTGGCCTAATGTGACCTTTTGTCCACTCTTTGGGAAGCCATGCCTGTGAGAGTTCTCCAGAGATTTCATTGAAATGAGCTTCCTCACCATTTAAAGTTTGCTGAATGAACTGAAACCCACAGTGCCTCCAACTTCATGCTTGAAAAATGGCTAGATAAATACCATGAAATTTTTGAAATTCCTATGACCAGGTGGCACTGGAGAAACATTGGATGTCCTGTTGCTGATCATGAGTATACCAGACAGTGCCTTGATTTACTGAGTTTCATGAAAATGGTGTAGAACAGAGATGCCAGAAATTTGGAGCCTGCTGAGTAGTGGGTCTAGAGCAGTGGTGGGGAGGTGTTTGATAAAACATCCGTGGTAGGGCCATGTGGATCTACCATTGGATTCCAAATGGCTTGTAACTGACATGGTGCAGCCAACAGACCCTTATATGTAAAGGCATCTTGTTATATGGAGAGTTTTCAGAGGAAAATTAAGAATCAGGTTGATATGGACAAGGGGGCAATGGGGCAAGCTGTGAGAGATAGGAGCCTAGTTGGTGCATTCTCTTGCAGACCCTGACCCACCACACGTGACAGAACTCCCTCCAGCACTGTGTCCCAGTTTAGCTCCTAGTATTTCGTGAAACAAATACCAAACTCACAGTGCAGCAGCAAAAACACCACAAAAAGTGGAAGAGGACCAAATGGCTTCAGAGTCCACACGGGGAGACACTTAGTCCCCAGTGGCCTCAGTTTACCTACAAAGAGAGGATTCAGCACTGCTTCATCTTGTTCATTGGAAAATAAGAAACCATGTCTTCCAGGTCACATAGATGCAGACCCAGCTTTGATGTTCTCACTACAGAGGAAGCCAAATCTCCTGAAAACAACATATATTTCAAGTGTGGAAGCTCAGAGGCAGTTTCTCAAAAAGTTTTTAGGCCAGCAGAGCTCCATGTTTGTGGAGGGTTTACCCTGTCCCTTAGTTTTGGAAACTCCTCTACCACCTCCAAGGTTGTGAACTCCTGAGCATTTTCCATTCCAGATATGTATTCACTGATTTTGTAACTCTTCTCCTCTAATTGTGTCTTACTTGGGGTGAAGGTAATGTCAAGGCATTGTTCTGGATGAGAGCGGGAGGATATTTGTGCAGCATATATTTACATACACATTGGATTCATTTTCCAATTTTCCATTCGAAATACTGAATCCCTGACACTAACCCATACCTAGTAGACTCAGACTATTCATCCTAATATAATGGAGAAAATTAACTCAACACATTAGAAATACAAGAACTTCAGAGGAGTCATGTTGTATATTTGGACTTGACATTTGCATTATATAAGGTAGGAGTTATAAATCTAGTCAAATTTATTTGAAATATTCTCCATGTGTTTTAAACTTAACAAATATGTGAATTTTTGTTTCCTTTTTCTGTAGTCTATTCACACATGTATATTTATATGCATATATAGAATCCTACCAGGTATCACACGTACATTTTTGTGAGGTGGCTGTCTTGGCAGATACAAATTGTGAGAAGAGTTCACTCCTCCTAAATGCTGTTGGAAATGAAAATTCAACTTATAGGAGAGCGTCCTAGTAGAACAACATTATTCATTAGCTCATGTTCAGTAAAATAAATATTTTTGCATTTGTGGATGATACATATTTACTGATGAATTTCGATTGGCATTTATATTGGTACTTTTTAATATCTGTGAGTTGTGTGTGTGTGTGTGTGTGTGTGTTTGTGTGTGTGTGTGTGTGTGTATAGATATAGATATAGATATAGATATACTCTCCAAATTTTTCAAAATATGAAATATATGTGTCTAATATACACTCTCTAAATTCATTCATGTTCATGTATGTGGATTTATAATCCACTTTTCACAAGATGATAATCAGAAATATTCATCCACCTGAAATACATATTTGTTTCCTAGTACTGAAAACTAACTTCAGTGAATGGTGCATACAAATCCTAATTATTCTACAGTAACTGACCCAGTCTAACATCAATGCAAGTAGACTCCTATGGGACATGATATGTAATTTGTCATTCATTTGTATTCGACACTGGTACATTATTGTTTCTTCAGTTTTTGCACATCACAGGATATACATTTCATCCACAAGTTCACAAATTAATAAGCATTTGTTTCAACTTTCACCACTTCTTGCTTCAGAACACATGTATTGTCAGGGTTTCTTGACTGGTCTTTTCATGAGACTTCTTTCCAAACACATTATTTTGAATTTCCATAATCATTTTGAAGCAAACGTCACACACTCTTCATGATAAACCAAAACACAAATATTTCCATTACATATATACCTGGATGGAATGAATGATTGTATATCAATATACGATTTCCTTTAATTTTTCAGATATCAGTTCAGTTCATTATTTAAAGTTCAAAAAAGTTATATTATTTATTCACAGTATGGTCTATTCATGCTTTTTCTCTATATTCCTAGAAACAGGGTAAACCTCTTTGTAACCCCGATTCTCATTTTACATCTTCAATATATTGCTCCCAGAAATGGTGAAAGAAATACTCATGTCACCTCATTATCACAGTAATATTCTGGACAAAAAATGGAAAGGTCACACTTATGATTGTACCAAAGCCTAAATGGAAAGTGAACATGGATTTCTAAAAACATCCATGTCCAGGTTGCCTAATGCTGTCAATTGTCAATCCTATTGGTGACTACATATTTGTTTTTTTCCTAATTTATATATTCAAACTCAACCCTGTTGAAAATGTCTAATTCTATCACTCACTTTATACTTTGCCTGATTTCCTAATATTTCTATTGATATCTGCTTTTCTACATATTTTCCCCAGTTCAACATAGTGACTGACTCTTCATATGTGCTGACATTTACATTCACTCAACAACCGAAAGTCTATTGCTAAAGAACTTTTGGTCCAAATTCTATACTCACTCTTCTTCCTAAACCTACCGACTATCTTCCTAATCCTATTGAATATCCCTTTTTGACTGGATGTTCTCTCTAAATTCAATCATCCAATGTACAAGGTCCTATGCCATTGTATATCGAATTATCTGAGGCATCTTTGCAGAACATCATTCAAAGCTAAGTATCCCAATCAAGGGCAAAACCCTTCTGGGCTTCAAATCATACCTAGATTTCTGTTTTCCTACTTATATTTCACCTCTATATTCTTGTAAATATTGCAGGTTCCCAATACCATTATTCATCACACAGAATCACTCGTAATCCAAATCAAACCTGTTTTTAACCCCAAGTATACACTGTTCCCTCAATCATTTTACAGAAGAGCAGGGACAGAGTGGTTCTTACAATACAGGAAAGTTGGGGACCTTCCACCTGATGAGAACCTCAAATGTCCATGCACAAATGATACCTGGAGAAGTTGTAGGCAGGTATGAAGCACCTGAGAGAGCAAAAGTCATCTTCCATGGCAAACAACCTGGTCAGGATGAAGGGATGTGCCTGAATCTGCCTCTCTCTCTTCTTATTGTACAGAAGATGGACCAAACCAGGGCTGAGTGGAGAGCTGTTCCCGGGTGCCAATGGTGATATACATTCTACCTTATGAAAGTGTCACAGGAAGTAGGGGCAACCTCCATCTTATGTTACCCTTGGAAGCAACTGTTAGGACAAAGTGGTTGCCAAGGCAGTGACCTCATTCAGTTCCAAAGAATGTGACATACCTCATTTCCTTGGTGATGGAACTCTCTGAACTTGGTATCCAAGAAGCCAGGAACCCAGAGGCAGTCCCAGTCCCAGTCCCAGTGGGCTCACTTGTTTGGATTTACCAAGGACAGAGTCAGTTTTCTTGGTACCTAATGATGTGAGGATGGCCAAATGCCAGGAGAGCTCTGAAGATGGACCTTTCCTGAGAAAACAGGTAGTGGCTAACCACTTGTTCCTGACATCTTCACAGAGTTGGTCAAGGAAACAAGATCTGAGAGAAGACAGGCCATTTCGGGGTAACATAGTATGGCCCACCAGTCAGAGGACACTCCGGATAGTCACAGACGTACTTGGGGGAAGGAGGTGCCTTTGTGGGAGTGGGTGTGGGTTTGTTGTTTTGTCTCATGTTCTGAGAATAGATAGAAAAGGCGGTTTGTTTGGTTTGGAGTGGACAGTTTCTAGTAAGTCATTTGACACGGCGAGTGTTTCTCTTTCTGTGTATCCCACTGTGTCCGTTGTTGTAGACATTAGAAAAGAGAATGCATTAATGGATGTGTCCTGTCTAGTATAAATCTTCCCATGCCCAATATATGAATGGACTGCAGCTTGTCTTATCGATGTGCAACACCTGCTATCTTTCTAAGTTGTAGTTTTCTTCCTGAATTCTGGCCACTCTCCAGAATAGGCTCATGGATTTGTGTCCAAAATATGTACCACCTCCAAGCTCTGTGACATGGCCATGTACTGGATAGCTGAAGAGAATGGCGAGCATCTCAGAAAACTCAGATATCAGGGTGACCAGGAAAGTCTCAGTGCAGAAACCCTGCTTTGGGCCTTTTGCTTACTTATTGTTGTGTTGCACTGAATGTCAGGAAGGTCTTTGCCTCAGGCCACCCCTTTGTGAAGCCTGATGAAAACAGTTTTCAAATGGAAATAAATGGGCCTCACCTGTGGCTCTTTGCTTAATTGCTTTGGAAAGGGATGTGTCTTTATCAGCCTCTTGGGCCTGTGTGTGGCTGTGACTTAGATTCTCAGCACCTGATGGATCTTAAGAATGATCCCATGTGAGCTTCCAAAACCAAAATGGCAAAAAATTTCATTCATTGTGGATGAAGTCTCTTGCCTTCCTCTGTTAGGTTCCTGCACTCCATCAAATGACAATAGGAATTCTTTGGGTCAAATGAGTTCTTCAAAGCCCTGCAGAGGTACTTGTGTTTTCGCATGACTCTAAATCACCTAAAGAATTGATACCTAAAATCAGTAGGCCTCAAATTGGAGAAACACAGAAGTATTAACGGCAGGCTTATTTGTTCACTCCTGGTTCACAGAAACGGTGTCCAGGCTACCCTAACTTTAGACAAATGAGGGGCAAACGAGCTGATTTTGGACACTGTCTTGGGCTGCGCCCCTCATGGAAACCTCCAGCCAGAGGTTAAGATGATTGACTATATGAAATAAGATGAGGGCCATGTGGGAGTGTTTTGGTTTTAATTTTGGTCATTTGTGTGGCATTGGAAAAAATGACTGGGTCCACGTGGGCTTGAACTCTGGTGTGATTCCCCTTAGAGACTGGGTTTTGGAACTGAACTCAGAGAAGCATTGCCATGAATTTTGTTGGGATTTTAAGAGGCCACGCATGAAAGTCGCTCTTGGAAACTGAGACCTAGGCCCCGGGTGAATTTCCACAGAGGCCTGGGAATCTCAGCAAGGATATCACATGATTTTATTCTTAAAGAAATGGCAGCCATAGTTGAGAGTCAAAACACACATGGACCTCACATTGTAGACCTCAATGGGCCTGGCCTAATGTGACCTTTTGTCCACTCTTTGGGAAGCCATGCCTGTGAGAGTTCTCCAGAGATTTCATTGAAATGAGCTTCCTCACCATTTAAAGTTTGCTGAATGAACTGAAACCCACAGTGCCTCCAACTTCATGCTTGAAAAATGGCTAGATAAATACCATGAAATTTTTGAAATTCCTATGACCAGGTGGCACTGGAGAAACATTGGATGTCCTGTTGCTGATCATGAGTATACCAGACAGTGCCTTGATTTACTGAGTTTCATGAAAATGGTGTAGAACAGAGATGCCAGAAATTTGGAGCCTGCTGAGTAGTGGGTCTAGAGCAGTGGTGGGGAGGTGTTTGATAAAACATCCGTGGTAGGGCCATGTGGATCTACCATTGGATTCCAAATGGCTTGTAACTGACATGGTGCAGCCAACAGACCCTTATATGTAAAGGCATCTTGTTATATGGAGAGTTTTCAGAGGAAAATTAAGAATCAGGTTGATATGGACAAGGGGGCAATGGGGCAAGCTGTGAGAGATAGGAGCCTAGTTGGTGCATTCTCTTGCAGACCCTGACCCACCACACGTGACAGAACTCCCTCCAGCACTGTGTCCCAGTTTAGCTCCTAGTATTTCGTGAAACAAATACCAAACTCACAGTGCAGCAGCAAAAACACCACAAAAAGTGGAAGAGGACCAAATGGCTTCAGAGTCCACACGGGGAGACACTTAGTCCCCAGTGGCCTCAGTTTACCTACAAAGAGAGGATTCAGCACTGCTTCATCTTGTTCATTGGAAAATAAGAAACCATGTCCTCCAGGTCACATAGATGCAGACCCAGCTTTGATGTTCTCACTACAGAGGAAGCCAAATCTCCTGAAAACAACATATATTTCAAGTGTGGAAGCTCAGAGGCAGTTTCTCAAAAAGTTTTTAGGCCAGCAGAGCTCCATGTTTGTGGAGGGTTTACCCTGTCCCTTAGTTTTGGAAACTCCTCTACCACCTCCAAGGTTGTGAACTCCTGAGCATTTTCCATTCCAGATATGTATTCACTGATTTTGTAACTCTTCTCCTCTAATTGTGTCTTACTTGGGGTGAAGGTAATGTCAAGGCATTGTTCTGGATGAGAGCGGGAGGATATTTGTGCAGCATATATTTACATACACATTGGATTCATTTTCCAATTTTCCATTCGAAATACTGAATCCCTGACACTAACCCATACCTAGTAGACTCAGACTATTCATCCTAATATAATGGAGAAAATTAACTCAACACATTAGAAATACAAGAACTTCAGAGGAGACATGTTGTATAGTTGGACTTGACATTTGCATTATATAAGGTAGGAGTTATAAATCTAGTCAAATTTATTTGAAATATTCTCCATGTGTTTTAAACTTAACAAATATGTGAATTTTTGTTTCCTTTTTCTGTAGTCTATTCACACATGTATATTTATATGCATATATAGAATCCTACCAGGTATCACACGTACATTTTTGTGAGGTGGCTGTCTTGGCAGATACAAATTGTGAGAAGAGTTCACTCCTCCTAAATGCTGTTGGAAATGAAAATTCAACTTATAGGAGAGCGTCCTAGTAGAACAACATTATTCATTAGCTCATGTTCAGTAAAATAAATATTTTTGCATTTGTGGATGATACATATTTACTGATGAATTTCGATTGGCATTTATATTGGTACTTTTTAATATCTGTGAGTTGTGTGTGTGTGTGTGTGTGTGTGTGTTTGTGTGTGTGTGTGTATAGATATAGATATAGATATAGATATAGATATAGATATAGATATACTCTCCAAATTTTTCAAAATATGAAATATATGTGTCTAATATACACTCTCTAAATTCATTCATGTTCATGTATGTGGATTTATAATCCACTTTTCACAAGATGATAATCAGAAATATTCATCCACCTGAAATACATATTTGTTTCCTAGTACTGAAAACTAACTTCAGTGAATGGTGCATACAAATCCTAATTATTCTACAGTAACTGACCCAGTCTAACATCAATGCAAGTAGACTCCTATGGGACATGATATGTAATTTGTCATTCATTTGTATTCGACACTGGTACATTATTGTTTCTTCAGTTTTTGCACATCACAGGATATACATTTCATCCACAAGTTCACAAATTAATAAGCATTTGTTTCAACTTTCACCACTTCTTGCTTCAGAACACATGTATTGTCAGGGTTTCTTGACTGGTCTTTTCATGAGACTTCTTTCCAAACACATTATTTTGAATTTCCATAATCATTTTGAAGCAAACGTCACACACTCTTCATGATAAACCAAAACACAAATATTTCCATTACATATATACCTGGTTGGAATGAATGATTGTATATCAATATACGATTTCCTTTAATTTTTCAGATATCAGTTCAGTTCATTATTTAAAGTTCAAAAAAGTTATATTATTTATTCACAGTATGGTCTATTCATGCTTTTTCTCTATATTCCTAGAAACAGGGTACACCTCTTTGTAACCCCGATCCTCATTTTACATCTTCAATATATTGCTCCCAGAAATGGTGAAAGAAATACTCATGTCACCTCATTATCACAGTAATATTCTGGACAAAAAATGGAAAGGTCACACTTATGATTGTACCAAAGCCTAAATGGAAAGTGAACATGGATTTCTAAAAACATCCATGTCCAGGTTGCCTAATGCTGTCAATTGTCAATCCTATTGGTGACTACATATTTGTTTTTTTCCTAATTTATATATTCAAACTCAACCCTGTTGAAAATGTCTAATTCTATCACTCACTTTATACTTTGCCTGATTTCCTAATATTTCTATTGATATCTGCTTTTCTACATATTTTCCCCAGTTCAACATAGTGACTGACTCTTCATATGTGCTGACATTTACATTCACTCAACAACCGAAAGTCTATTGCTAAAGAACTTTTGGTCCAAATTCTATACTCACTCTTCTTCCTAAACCTACCGACTATCTTCCTAATCCTATTGAATATCCCTTTTTGACTGGATGTTCTCTCTAAATTCAATCATCCAATGTACAAGGTCCTATGCCATTGTATATCGAATTATCTGAGGCATCTTTGCAGAACATCATTCAAAGCTAAGTATCCCAATCAAGGGCAAAACCCTTCTGGGCTTCAAATCATACCTAGATTTCTGTTTTCCTACTTATATTTCACCTCTATATTCTTGTAAATATTGCAGGTTCCCAATACCATTATTCATCACACAGAATCACTCGTAATCCAAATCAAACCTGTTTTTAACCCCAAGTATACACTGTTCCCTCAATCATTTTACAGAAGAGCAGGGACAGAGTGGTTCTTACAATACAGGAAAGTTGGGGACCTTCCACCTGATGAGAACCTCAAATGTCCATGCACAAATGATACCTGGAGAAGTTGTAGGCAGGTATGAAGCACCTGAGAGAGCAAAAGTCATCTTCCATGGCAAACAACCTGGTCAGGATGAAGGGATGTGTCTGAATCTGCCTCTCTCTCTTCTTATTGTACAGAAGATGGACCAAACCAGGGCTGAGTGGAGAGCTGTTCCCGGGTGCCAATGGTGATATACATTCTACCTTATGAAAGTGTCACAGGAAGTAGGGGCAACCTCCATCTTATGTTACCCTTGGAAGCAACTGTTAGGACAAAGTGGTTGCCAAGGCAGTGACCTCATTCAGTTCCAAAGAATGTGACATACCTCATTTCCTTGGTGATGGAACTCTCTGAACTTGGTATCCAAGAAGCCAGGCACCCAGAGGCAGTCCCAGTCCCAGTCCCAGTGGGCTCACTTGTTTGGATTTACCAAGGACAGAGTCAGTTTTCTTGGTACCTAATGATGTGAGGATGGCCAAATGCCAGGAGAGCTCTGAAGATGGACCTTTCCTGAGAAAACAGGTAGTGGCTAACCACTTGTTCCTGACATCTTCACAGAGTTGGTCAAGGAAACAAGATCTGAGAGAAGACAGGCCATTTCGGGGGAACATAGTATGGCCCACCAGTCAGAGGACACTCCGGATAGTCACAGACGTACTTGGGGGAAGGAGGTGCCTTTGTGGGAGTGGGTGTGTGTTTGTTGTTTTGTCTCATGTTCTGAGAATAGATAGAAAAGGCGGTTTGTTTGGTTTGGAGTGGACAGTTTCTAGTAAGTCATTTGACACGGCGAGTGTTTCTCTTTCTGTGTATCCCACTGTGTCCGTTGTTGTAGACATTAGAAAAGAGAATGCATTAATGGATGTGTCCTGTCTAGTATAAATCTTCCCATGCCCAATATATGAATGGACTGCAGCTTGTCTTATCGATGTGCAACACCTGCTATCTTTCTAAGTTGTAGTTTTCTTCCTGAATTCTGGCCACTCTCCAGAATAGGCTCATGGATTTGTGTCCAAAATATGTACCACCTCCAAGCTCTGTGACATGGCCATGTACTGGATAGCTGAAGAGAATGGCGAGCATCTCAGAAAACTCAGATATCAGGGTGACCAGGAAAGTCTCAGTGCAGAAACCCTGCTTTGGGCCTTTTGCTTACTTATTGTTGTGTTGCACTGAATGTCAGGAAGGTCTTTGCCTCAGGCCACCCCTTTGTGAAGCCTGATGAAAACAGTTTTCAAATGGAAATAAATGGGCCTCACCTGTGGCTCTTTGCTTAATTGCTTTGGAAAGGGATGTGTCTTTATCAGCCTCTTGGGCCTGTGTGTGGCTGTGACTTAGATTCTCAGCACCTGATGGATCTTAAGAATGATCCCATGTGAGCTTCCAAAACCAAAATGGCAAAAAATTTCATTCATTGTGGATGAAGTCTCTTGCCTTCCTCTGTTAGGTTCCTGCACTCCATCAAATGACAATAGGGATTCTTTGGGTCAAATGAGTTCTTCAAAGCCCTGCAGAGGTACTTGTGTTTTCGCATGACTCTAAATCACCTAAAGAATCGATACCTAAAATCAGTAGGCCTCAAATTGGAGAAACACAGAAGTATTAACGGCAGGCTTATTTGTTCACTCCTGGTTCACAGAAACGGTGTCCAGGCTACCCTGACTTTAGACAAATGAGGGGCAAACGAGCTGATTTTGGACACTGTCTTGGGCTGCGCCCCTCATGGAAACCTCCAGCCAGAGGTTAAGATGATTGACTATATGAAATAAGATGAGGGCCATGTGGGAGTGTTTTGGTTTTAATTTTGGTCATTTGTGTGGCATTGGAAAAAATGACTGGGTCCACGTGGGCTTGAACTCTGGTGTGATTCCCCTTAGAGACTGGGTTTTGGAACTGAACTCAGAGAAGCATTGCCATGAATTTTGTTGGGATTTTAAGAGGCCACGCATGAAAGTCGCTCTTGGAAACTGAGACCTAGGCCCCGGGTGAATTTCCACAGAGGCCTGGGAATCTCAGCAAGAATATCACATGATTTTATTCTTAAAGAAATGGCAGCCATAGTTGAGAGTCAAAACACACATGGACCTCACATTGTAGACCTCAATGGGCCTGGCCTAATGTGACCTTTTGTCCACTCTTTGGGAAGCCATGCCTGTGAGAGTTCTCCAGAGATTTCATTGAAATGAGCTTCCTCACCATTTAAAGTTTGCTGAATGAACTGAAACCCACAGTGCCTCCAACTTCATGCTTGAAAAATGGCTAGATAAATACCATGAAATTTTTGAAATTCCTATGACCAGGTGGCACTGGAGAAACATTGGATGTCCTGTTGCTGATCATGAGTATACCAGACAGTGCCTTGATTTACTGAGTTTCATGAAAATGGTGTAGAACAGAGATGCCAGAAATTTGGAGCCTGCTGAGTAGTGGGTCTAGAGCAGTGGTGGGGAGGTGTTTGATAAAACATCCGTGGTAGGGCCATGTGGATCTACCATTGGATTCCTAATGGCTTGTAACTGACATGGTGCAGCCAACAGACCCTTATATGTAAAGGCATCTTGTTATATGGAGAGTTTTCAGAGGAAAATTAAGAATCAGGTTGATATGGACAAGGGGGCAATGGGGCAAGCTGTGAGAGATAGGAGCCTAGTTGGTGCATTCTCTTGCAGACCCTGACCCACCACACGTGACAGAACTCCCTCCAGCACTGTGTCCCAGTTTAGCTCCTAGTATTTCGTGAAACAAATACCAAACTCACAGTGCAGCAGCAAAAACACCACAAAAAGTGGAAGAGGACCAAATGGCTTCAGAGTCCACACGGGGAGACACTTAGTCCCCAGTGGCCTCAGTTTACCTACAAAGAGAGGATTCAGCACTGCTTCATCTTGTTCATTGGAAAATAAGAAACCATGTCCTCCAGGTCACATAGATGCAGACCCAGCTTTGATGTTCTCACTACAGAGGAAGCCAAATCTCCTGAAAACAACATATATTTCAAGTGTGGAAGCTCAGAGGCAGTTTCTCAAAAAGTTTTTAGGCCAGCAGAGCTCCATGTTTGTGGAGGGTTTACCCTGTCCCTTAGTTTTGGAAACTCCTCTACCACCTCCAAGGTTGTGAACTCCTGAGCATTTTCCATTCCAGATATGTATTCACTGATTTTGTAACTCTTCTCCTCTAATTGTGTCTTACTTGGGGTGAAGGTAATGTCAAGGCATTGTTCTGGATGAGAGCGGGAGGATATTTGTGCAGCATATATTTACATACACATTGGATTCATTTTCCAATTTTCCATTCGAAATACTGAATCCCTGACACTAACCCATACCTAGTAGACTCAGACTATTCATCCTAATATAATGGAGAAAATTAACTCAACACATTAGAAATACAAGAACTTCAGAGGAGACATGTTGTATAGTTGGACTTGACATTTGCATTATATAAGGTAGGAGTTATAAATCTAGTCAAATTTATTTGAAATATTCTCCATGTGTTTTAAACTTAACAAATATGTGAATTTTTGTTTCCTTTTTCTGTAGTCTATTCACACATGTATATTTATATGCATATATAGAATCCTACCAGGTATCACACGTACATTTTTGTGAGGTGGCTGTCTTGGCAGATACAAATTGTGAGAAGAGTTCACTCCTCCTAAATGCTGTTGGAAATGAAAATTCAACTTATAGGAGAGCGTCCTAGTAGAACAACATTATTCATTAGCTCATGTTCAGTAAAATAAATATTTTTGCATTTGTGGATGATACATATTTACTGATGAATTTCGATTGGCATTTATATTGGTACTTTTTAATATCTGTGAGTTGTGTGTGTGTGTGTGTGTGTATAGATATAGATATAGATATAGATATAGATATAGATATACTCTCCAAATTTTTCAAAATATGAAATATATGTGTCTAATATACACTCTCTAAATTCATTCATGTTCATGTATGTGGATTTATAATCCACTTTTCACAAGATGATAATCAGAAATATTCATCCACCTGAAATATATATTTGTTTCCTAGTACTGAAAACTAACTTCAGTGAATGGTGCATACAAATCCTAATTATTCTACAGTAACTGACCCAGTCTAACATCAATGCAAGTAGACTCCTATGGGACATGATATGTAATTTGTCATTCATTTGTATTCGACACTGGTACATTATTGTTTCTTCAGTTTTTGCACATCACAGGATATACATTTCATCCACAAGTTCACAAATTAATAAGCATTTGTTTCAACTTTCACCACTTCTTGCTTCAGAACACATGTATTGTCAGGGTTTCTTGACTGGTCTTTTCATGAGACTTCTTTCCAAACACATTATTTTGAATTTCCATAATCATTTTGAAGCAAACGTCACACACTCTTCATGATAAACCAAAACACAAATATTTCCATTACATATATACCTGGTTGGAATGAATGATTGTATATCAATATACGATTTCCTTTAATTTTTCAGATATCAGTTCAGTTCATTATTTAAAGTTCAAAAAAGTTATATTATTTATTCACAGTATGGTCTATTCATGCTTTTTCTCTATATTCCTAGAAACAGGGTACACCTCTTTGTAACCCCGATCCTCATTTTACATCTTCAATATATTGCTCCCAGAAATGGTGAAAGAAATACTCATGTCACCTCATTATCACAGTAATATTCTGGACAAAAAATGGAAAGGTCACACTTATGATTGTACCAAAGCCTAAATGGAAAGTGAACATGGATTTCTAAAAACATCCATGTCCAGGTTGCCTAATGCTGTCAATTGTCAATCCTATTGGTGACTACATATTTGTTTTTTTCCTAATTTATATATTCAAACTCAACCCTGTTGAAAATGTCTAATTCTATCACTCACTTTATACTTTGCCTGATTTCCTAATATTTCTATTGATATCTGCTTTTCTACATATTTTCCCCAGTTCAACATAGTGACTGACTCTTCATATGTGCTGACATTTACATTCACTCAACAACCGAAAGTCTATTGCTAAAGAACTTTTGGTCCAAATTCTATACTCACTCTTCTTCCTAAACCTACCGACTATCTTCCTAATCCTATTGAATATCCCTTTTTGACTGGATGTTCTCTCTAAATTCAATCATCCAATGTACAAGGTCCTATGCCATTGTATATCGAATTATCTGAGGCATCTTTGCAGAACATCATTCAAAGCTAAGTATCCCAATCAAGGGCAAAACCCTTCTGGGCTTCAAATCATACCTAGATTTCTGTTTTCCTACTTATATTTCACCTCTATATTCTTGTAAATATTGCAGGTTCCCAATACCATTATTCATCACACAGAATCACTCGTAATCCAAATCAAACCTGTTTTTAACCCCAAGTATACACTGTTCCCTCAATCATTTTACAGAAGAGCAGGGACAGAGTGGTTCTTACAATACAGGAAAGTTGGGGACCTTCCACCTGATGAGAACCTCAAATGTCCATGCACAAATGATACCTGGAGAAGTTGTAGGCAGGTATGAAGCACCTGAGAGAGCAAAAGTCATCTTCCATGGCAAACAACCTGGTCAGGATGAAGGGATGTGTCTGAATCTGCCTCTCTCTCTTCTTATTGTACAGAAGATGGACCAAACCAGGGCTGAGTGGAGAGCTGTTCCCGGGTGCCAATGGTGATATACATTCTACCTTATGAAAGTGTCACAGGAAGTAGGGGCAACCTCCATCTTATGTTACCCTTGGAAGCAACTGTTAGGACAAAGTGGTTGCCAAGGCAGTGACCTCATTCAGTTCCAAAGAATGTGACATACCTCATTTCCTTGGTGATGGAACTCTCTGAACTTGGTATCCAAGAAGCCAGGCACCCAGAGGCAGTCCCAGTCCCAGTCCCAGTGGGCTCACTTGTTTGGATTTACCAAGGACAGAGTCAGTTTTCTTGGTACCTAATGATGTGAGGATGGCCAAATGCCAGGAGAGCTCTGAAGATGGACCTTTCCTGAGAAAACAGGTAGTGGCTAACCACTTGTTCCTGACATCTTCACAGAGTTGGTCAAGGAAACAAGATCTGAGAGAAGACAGGCCATTTCGGGGGAACATAGTATGGCCCACCAGTCAGAGGACACTCCGGATAGTCACAGACGTACTTGGGGGAAGGAGGTGCCTTTGTGGGAGTGGGTGTGTGTTTGTTGTTTTGTCTCATGTTCTGAGAATAGATAGAAAAGGCGGTTTGTTTGGTTTGGAGTGGACAGTTTCTAGTAAGTCATTTGACACGGCGAGTGTTTCTCTTTCTGTGTATCCCACTGTGTCCGTTGTTGTAGACATTAGAAAAGAGAATGCATTAATGGATGTGTCCTGTCTAGTATAAATCTTCCCATGCCCAATATATGAATGGACTGCAGCTTGTCTTATCGATGTGCAACACCTGCTATCTTTCTAAGTTGTAGTTTTCTTCCTGAATTCTGGCCACTCTCCAGAATAGGCTCATGGATTTGTGTCCAAAATATGTACCACCTCCAAGCTCTGTGACATGGCCATGTACTGGATAGCTGAAGAGAATGGCGAGCATCTCAGAAAACTCAGATATCAGGGTGACCAGGAAAGTCTCAGTGCAGAAACCCTGCTTTGGGCCTTTTGCTTACTTATTGTTGTGTTGCACTGAATGTCAGGAAGGTCTTTGCCTCAGGCCACCCCTTTGTGAAGCCTGATGAAAACAGTTTTCAAATGGAAATAAATGGGCCTCACCTGTGGCTCTTTGCTTAATTGCTTTGGAAAGGGATGTGTCTTTATCAGCCTCTTGGGCCTGTGTGTGGCTGTGACTTAGATTCTCAGCACCTGATGGATCTTAAGAATGATCCCATGTGAGCTTCCAAAACCAAAATGGCAAAAAATTTCATTCATTGTGGATGAAGTCTCTTGCCTTCCTCTGTTAGGTTCCTGCACTCCATCAAATGACAATAGGGATTCTTTGGGTCAAATGAGTTCTTCAAAGCCCTGCAGAGGTACTTGTGTTTTCGCATGACTCTAAATCACCTAAAGAATCGATACCTAAAATCAGTAGGCCTCAAATTGGAGAAACACAGAAGTATTAACGGCAGGCTTATTTGTTCACTCCTGGTTCACAGAAACGGTGTCCAGGCTACCCTGACTTTAGACAAATGAGGGGCAAACGAGCTGATTTTGGACACTGTCTTGGGCTGCGCCCCTCATGGAAACCTCCAGCAAGAGGTTAAGATGATTGACTATATGAAATAAGATGAGGGCCATGTGGGAGTGTTTTGGTTTTAATTTTGGTCATTTGTGTGGCATTGGAAAAAATGACTGGGTCCACGTGGGCTTGAACTCTGGTGTGATTCCCCTTAGAGACTGGGTTTTGGAACTGAACTCAGAGAAGCATTGCCATGAATTTTGTTGGGATTTTAAGAGGCCACGCATGAAAGTCGCTCTTGGAAACTGAGACCTAGGCCCCGGGTGAATTTCCACAGAGGCCTGGGAATCTCAGCAAGGATATCACATGATTTTATTCTTAAAGAAATGGCAGCCATAGTTGAGAGTCAAAACACACATGGACCTCACATTGTAGACCTCAATGGGCCTGGCCTAATGTGACCTTTTGTCCACTCTTTGGGAAGCCATGCCTGTGAGAGTTCTCCAGAGATTTCATTGAAATGAGCTTCCTCACCATTTAAAGTTTGCTGAATGAACTGAAACCCACAGTGCCTCCAACTTCATGCTTGAAAAATGGCTAGATAAATACCATGAAATTTTTGAAATTCCTATGACCAGGTGGCACTGGAGAAACATTGGATGTCCTGTTGCTGATCATGAGTATACCAGACAGTGCCTTGATTTACTGAGTTTCATGAAAATGGTGTAGAACAGAGATGCCAGAAATTTGGAGCCTGCTGAGTAGTGGGTCTAGAGCAGTGGTGGGGAGGTGTTTGATAAAACATCCGTGGTAGGGCCATGTGGATCTACCATTGGATTCCAAATGGCTTGTAACTGACATGGTGCAGCCAACAGACCCTTATATGTAAAGGCATCTTGTTATATGGAGAGTTTTCAGAGGAAAATTAAGAATCAGGTTGATATGGACAAGGGGGCAATGGGGCAAGCTGTGAGAGATAGGAGCCTAGTTGGTGCATTCTCTTGCAGACCCTGACCCACCACACGTGACAGAACTCCCTCCAGCACTGTGTCCCAGTTTAGCTCCTAGTATTTCGTGAAACAAATACCAAACTCACAGTGCAGCAGCCAAAACACCACAAAAAGTGGAAGAGGACCAAATGGCTTCACAGTCCACACGGGGAATCACTTAGTCCCCAGTGGCCTCAGTTTACCTACAAAGAGAGGATTCAGCACTGCTTCATCTTGTTCATTGGAAAATAAGAAACCATGTCCTCCAGGTCACATAGATGCAGACCCAGCTTTGATGTTCTCACTACAGAGGAAGCCAAATCTCCTGAAAACAACATATATTTCAAGTGTGGAAGCTCAGAGGCAGTTTCTCAAAAAGTTTTTAGGCCAGCAGAGCTCCATGTTTGTGGAGGGTTTACCCTGTCCCTTAGTTTTGGAAACTCCTCTACCACCTCCAAGGTTGTGAACTCCTGAGCATTTTCCATTCCAGATATGTATTCACTGATTTTGTAACTCTTCTCCTCTAATTGTGTCTTACTTGGGGTGAAGGTAATGTCAAGGCATTGTTCTGGATGAGAGCGGGAGGATATTTGTGCAGCATATATTTACATACACATTGGATTCATTTTCCAATTTTCCATTCGAAATACTGAATCCCTGACACTAACCCATACCTAGTAGACTCAGACTATTCATCCTAATATAATGGAGAAAATTAACTCAACACATTAGAAATACAAGAACTTCAGAGGAGTCATGTTGTATATTTGGACTTGACATTTGCATTATATAAGGTAGGAGTTATAAATCTAGTCAAATTTATTTGAAATATTCTCCATGTGTTTTAAACTTAACAAATATGTGAATTTTTGTTTCCTTTTTCTGTAGTCTATTCACACATGTATATTTATATGCATATATAGAATCCTACCAGGTATCACACGTACATTTTTGTGAGGTGGCTGTCTTGGCAGATACAAATTGTGAGAAGAGTTCACTCCTCCTAAATGCTGTTGGAAATGAAAATTCAACTTATAGGAGAGCGTCCTAGTAGAACAACATTATTCATTAGCTCATGTTCAGTAAAATAAATATTTTTGCATTTGTGGATGATACGTATTTACTGATGAATTTCGATTGGCATTTATATTGGTACTTTTTAATATCTGTGAGTTGTGTGTGTGTGTGTGTGTGTGTGTGTGTGTTTGTGTGTGTGTGTGTGTGTGTATAGATATAGATATAGATATAGATATAGGTATACTCTCCAAATTTTTCAAAATATGAAATATATGTGTCTAATATACACTCTCTAAATTCATTCATGTTCATGTATGTGGATTTATAATCCACTTTTCACAAGATGATAATCAGAAATATTCATCCACCTGAAATACATATTTGTTTCCTAGTACTGAAAACTAACTTCAGTGAATGGTGCATACAAATCCTAATTATTCTACAGTAACTGACCCAGTCTAACATCAATGCAAGTAGACTCCTATGGGACATGATATGTAATTTGTCATTCATTTGTATTCGACACTGGTACATTATTGTTTCTTCAGTTTTTGCACATCACAGGATATACATTTCATCCACAAGTTCACAAATTAATAAGCATTTGTTTCAACTTTCACCACTTCTTGCTTCAGAACACATGTATTGTCAGGGTTTCTTGACTGGTCTTTTCATGAGACTTCTTTCCAAACACATTATTTTGAATTTCCATAATCATTTTGAAGCAAACGTCACACACTCTTCATGATAAACCAAAACACAAATATTTCCATTACATATATACCTGGTTGGAATGAATGATTGTATATCAATATACGATTTCCTTTAATTTTTCAGATATCAGTTCAGTTCATTATTTAAAGTTCAAAAAAGTTATATTATTTATTCACAGTATGGTCTATTCATGCTTTTTCTCTATATTCCTAGAAACAGGGTACACCTCTTTGTAACCCCGATTCTCATTTTACATCTTCAATATATTGCTCCCAGAAATGGTGAAAGAAATACTCATGTCACCTCATTATCACAGTAATATTCTGGACAAAAAATGGAAAGGTCACACTTATGATTGTACCAAAGCCTAAATGGAAAGTGAACATGGATTTCTAAAAACATCCATGTCCAGGTTGCCTAATGCTGTCAATTGTCAATCCTATTGGTGACTACATATTTGTTTTTTTCCTAATTTATATATTCAAACTCAACCCTGTTGAAAATGTCTAATTCTATCACTCACTTTATACTTTGCCTGATTTCCTAATATTTCTATTGATATCTGCTTTTCTACATATTTTCCCCAGTTCAACATAGTGACTGACTCTTCATATGTGCTGACATTTACATTCACTCAACAACCGAAAGTCTATTGCTAAAGAACTTTTGGTCCAAATTCTATAAATGAAAAATGGAGGATGACCACATGGCTTCAGAGTCCACACAGGAAGACACTTAGCCCCCATTGGCCACAGTTTACATACAAAGAGAGAATTCTGCACTACTGCCTCATGTTCATTAAAGAATAAGAAAACATGTGCTCCAGGTTACATAGATGCAGACCCAGCTTTGATGGTCTCACTGCAAAGGAAGCTAAAGCTCCTGACTACAACATATATATCCAGTGCCCAAACTCAGAGGCAGTTTCTCATAAGTCTTCCGGTCAGCAGAGCACCATGTTTGTGAAGTGTTTACCCTGTCCCTTACTTTTGGAAACTCTTCTACCACCCCCAAAGTTGTGAACTCCTGAGCATATTCCATTCCAGATAAGTATTTATAGATTTTCTAACTCTTCTCCTCTAATTGTGTCTAACTTGGGGCGAAGGTAATGTCAAGGCATTGTTCTTGATGAGAGTGGGATGATTATTTTAGCACATATTTGCATAAACATTGGATTGATTTTCCTAATTTTCATTCGAAATACTGAATCACTCCCACTAACCCATACCCTACTAGACTCTATATTCTGACTCCTAATCCTAATATAATGGAGAAAAATAACCCAAAATGAATAGACATACAAGCATTTCAGAAGAGGCATGGTGTATAATTGGACTTGCCTTTTGCATTATGTAGAATTGGAGTTATAAATCTAGTCAAATTTTGTTGAAATAGTTCTCCATGTGTTTTTTTAACTTTTGTTGTTTGTTGTTCAAAACATTATATAGTTCTTGATATATCATATTTCACACTTTGATTCAAGTGAGTTATGAACTCCCATTTTTATCCAGTATATAGTTTGCAAAATCATATCAGTTACGCATCCATTGATTTACATATTGCCATACTAGTGTCTGTTGTATTTTGCTGCCTTTCCTCTCCTCTACTATCCCCCCTCCCCTCCCCTCCCCTCCCATCTTCTCTCTCTACCCCCTATACTGTAATTTATTTTTCCCCCTTGTATTTTTCCCTTTCCCCTCACTTCCTCTTGTCCGTAATTTTGTATAACCCTGAGGGTTTTCTTCCATTTCCATGTAATTTCCCTTCTCTCTCCCTTTTCCTCCTACCTCTCATCCCAGTTTAATGTTAATCTTCTTCTCATGCTCTTTATCCCTACTCTGTTCTTAGTTACTCTCCTTATATCAAAGAAGACATTTGGCATTTGATTTTTAGGGATTGGCTTCCTTCACTTAGCATAATCTGCTCTAATGCCATTCATTTCCCTGCAAATTCTATGATTTTGTCATTTTTTAATGCTGAGTTAAACTCCATTGTGGCCTCTGGCGTGCGCCCAGGTTTCCGTTCCTGTCTTCCTGTTTGTTAATTTCTGGCCTATTTATTGTTGTGACCAGGACCTTAGTCAATGCCTTAGTCTGTCTTTTGCATCTCTCATCTTCCCTTTGCTCCCTTTCTTTCTCTTTGTTTCTCTCATATAGTATACTTTCTCGGCTTCTCTGACTAAATCTCCCAAAGTCATATCTTGTGATCCCTCTAAGAGTTGTAACTTTCTTTTAATATCCAGGGCAGCTTGCCCAATGAAGGCCATCATGACAGATGCCTTTTGATCCTCTGCCTGAGGATCAATAGGGGCTCGAGCCTTTGACTGAGGGGGATACCTGTCCTCAGGGAAGACTTAAAAAAGCGGAGCTTGCGATTGCCTTAGCAGACACCACCGAAAGACAGATCCAGGAGGAGAGTGGGGATGACACATGGTGAGTGACCCACCATGGGACAAGCAGTTTCGTCACATGATTTGTTTTTGTCAGGCCTCAAGGAGGCCCTCAAGACATAGGGGGCACATGTTAAGAAAAAGGACTTAAAATTATTCTTTTCATACATAGGAGAATTGTGTCCATGGTTTCCCCCTGAAGGGTTCATTGATGGTAGAAAATGGCTTAGAGTAGGAGACTGTTTAAACCATTTTTTTTGTTGTTGTTGAAGAAAAAGTCCTAGAACAAAGGTATATTAGACCTTTTGTAGACATTAATATTTTATTAGATTTTTAAACACCTAGAAAAATTTGTAAGTTTAAATTTAAAGACATTTATATTTATCTGTTTATCCAATTTAAATCGAACCATTTAAATCACGTGAATTAAAGATCTTTGGATCCACTTTGAAATAGTAAGCTTGCCTTAATTTGATTTTAATTGGAGTCAGTGGTCTTTTCTTGCATCCTGGTGTAATATTTTGTAGTTTCCCATCGAGATGACCCTGCCCCAATAGATCACAAGACCAGACTACTGGAAATTCTGAAGCTGGCCTTCCCTCCAGGGCTCCGGCATGAAGAGGCAATTTCGAAGGCCTTGGTGTGAGATTTTGGTCCAGTGAGCACTGCAGTGAACCACCGCCCTAAAACTATTAGCAAGCACATGGTGGAGGAGGCCTCCATAGGTAACTGGCGCCTATATAACATCTGATATCCGGTTAAGGGAGATCTCTTCTGATGACAGAGTGGTGTCCTGGGGAGACACACATATACTCCTGTCTGGTACAGTAACGAGAATCATTCTGTCCTCTGTTATGTTCTGTAGGGAATTCCTCTGAAAGCATAGAGAGGTGCCAATGGGCACGCAGGAGCTCCTATCCCAGAGCTTTAGCAAGACGTTGCATAGTTCCTCTGTTTTTCTGTTTCTGCGCTGGTTTTCTGTTTTTTTGTGTGTTTTGTTCTGTGTTTCATATGTTTTTTTTTTTTTTGGTTTGTTTTAGTGTGTTTTGTTGTGTGATTTCTGTGGTAAAACTTAACTGAAAATGGGTAATAAAGCAAGTAAACTGACACCCATTTGGACTGTGTTTTAAAGAACTGTGATGAACTTTAATACCCTTTGTTAAGCAGGATGAGAGAAACCCCTAGCTGGCTGCCTGGAGCACACCCACTGCAGAGGGCAATGCCTGCTGGGGACCTAAGAACTGAGTATCTCCCAGGTTAACACGTGAAACTCCTTAAAACCCCTTGTCCCTTCAGATCGATAGAATCACAACCATTGGGCAGAGACCCCTGTTTTTCTCCTTTGTTAGCAAAGCAGTAAATCTCCCTTTTTCTTTTTCTCAAACCCTGTCCTCATTATTAAATTGGTATTAATTGGCTTCAAAATCAGGAACCAAACTTTAAGTTACAATTTTTGGTACCCCCCACACCCCGGAACTCTTTGAGAGCTGACTACTGAAATGTTAGGAGACGGAGCGTGCTTGGGGTGGAACCGAACAAGAGGAGCTAATCCTGTAAGTGAAAGGAGGGACTGAGGAACTTCCAGCAGCTGCCCAAGCCCTGTTGCTTCAGAGAATTACCTACTTCCTTCCCTGCACTGTAAGGATTTTGCCATCTCTGCTTTCTTAAAAAAGAGAAAAAGAAAAAGGGGACACTAAATACAGTAAAGTCACCATGGAGACCCTTGATTTTACATTTCAGGTTGTCCCTCTGTGAAAACATCTGGTTCCCTTGTGGGAAAATCTATGGTGCCACTGGTGTAGGAGATTTTTCTCTTATCTGCTCTGGTTTAAAGGCTTCTGTCTGTAAGCCATAGTCTGGAGCTCCTTTCAGTCTGTCTTGTGTCTTTGTTTCTGGCCCTTTAAGACATGTGCAATAATGTGTTGATATTATAAATCATTTCTTGGGAATGATCTTAGCTGAATGTGTATCTAAATGATGATGTTTTATTGTAACAATCTGGCATCTGAATGGGTTTTTGAAGCATTGCACAATCTTGCAGTTAAAAGTTGGGTTTAGGAAATTGTTTAGTTTATGATTTCAGATAATTCATGCCAGAGAACTTAAATACTTAGGATGGAAAACTAGAGAACTCTACTTCCAAGTTGGCAAGTAACTTCCCAATCATTCAGGCTTTTTTTTCACCAATTTTTAATTGGGTAGCCTGGGAAAATGTCACTGTGTCTACCAGTGCATTAATTTGGACAAGGATAGTAAATCATAGTATGGTATCTGTTGACAAAACAAGATATAAAGATGTAAAATTTTGTAAACTGTGTCTTAAACTTGTATCATAAAATTTTGTGAATTTTGTCTTAAAATTGTATTATAATTTTCAACATCTGAACCTGAAAATTATGGTTGAAATGCCTTAGGCCTGAGGTGTCTGCTCAGAATAGCAGCTTTTTCCTGCTCCTTCCAGACCTCAGCCAGGACTTATGTTGAATGGCAAATGAAAGAGGCCTGCAAGCTCAGTAGGAGAGTGATCTGAGGCCTAAAAAAAATTAAATTGTATGGTATTTACTAATTAATGGCCAGTCAATTTTTCTAGGACTCTTATTTTTTCCTTAGATTCTTTATTTTTTTTTGAGCTCATGATTTTGATCCTAAAAACCTAGGATGATGTTTTTCTGACCAGTTCTATCTTTGACTAACTGTGTAGTTTTTGAAACATTGCAATGGATATTTCACCTGGAAAAGCTACAAGGCCTTTACTATTATTATGTGTGCACAATTTTGGTATGTGTTGTATGTCTATATATTCATTTGTCTGTATATCATATATATGATACACAAATTAACATTTATAAAGAGCACTCATTAAAACAAAAACGCTCATAAAAACAAATTTTAAAAAGTGGATCCAAAGATCTTTAATTCAAGTGATTTAAATAGTTGAATTTAAATTGGATAAAGAGATAAAAATAAATGTCTTTAAATTTAAGCTTACAAGTTTTTCTAGGTGTTCAAAAATCTAATAAAATATTAATGTCTACAAATGTTCTAATATGCCTTGGTTCTAAGACTTTTCCTTCAACAAAAAAATGGTTTACACTGTTCAATATATTTGTCTAATATATTGATAAATAAGTAAAGTAAATTTGATATGGGATTACTCATTCATGAGTACTTTTGTTAGATATCTGATTGATTTACTAAGGTCTGTATAAGTTTGTACTAATGTCTGTATAAGATTGTAATAATCAGTCATGTGTTAAAGAGACAAAAATTTCTTAAAACATAAGTTTACCCATAACATTGTGTTTATTAAGTTTTATTTTTTCTAGAGCAAGCAACCATAAAAATTAAACAACTGATTAAATAAGAACTGTTATTTTAGAGCACTGTACTGCCATTTATTTAAAAGCTAAACTTGGTTAATGTAGAAACTTCAATGTAATTGTGATGCTATTAATGTGCTCATATCTTTCAGGTATACGAATCTGTAAGGTAGAAACTTTAAAAGAGCATTATTTCAAGCTGGTGTTCTGAAGTTGTATGGTAAAAAAATATATTGGGCATTCATTTACTTCTTGTCAATAAGATATGTAAAGTTGTATGTTACTTTTTACATTGGGGAACAATTTAAATGTATTTTTATGTTAATGAGAGTCTAATCTATATAAAGGTTAAAAACTTTCAGCCTTTCTTAAATTCATGTTTTAAATGTGATATCATATGGTGTTAACTAATGTTCATGTGACCTCAAATAATATATGTAATCTTTGTAAAATGATATTTAAAAAAACAAAGATCATCTTTAGAAGTAAAACACTTAAGTTTTATAAAGAGCCCTGCCTTACCTGAGATAAGGCTCTGTGTCCCATCTTACTATATGTGAGAATGACTACAAAGCAGTAGGTCAGATATTATTTCATTTAAAGTTATGTTCAAAAGTTGTTTTTTTTTCTGTCAAGATTTCTAGGATCTCAAACAGGGGATATAATGTATAACTCAGCTTAAAACTTCAGGGTAGCTATTACACGAACTAAGTATTTTTACTCTTGTTAAAAAATTTTATTTTGTAATTTCCTTATAAGTGATCTAAAGATTCCTTGTTAGTGTTTTACAGAAGTGTTGCTTTAAGAACACAACATGGGTTAATTTAAGATAATAAGTCATCACCTACAAGACAGACAGAATAATACAGATCCCAGTTAATAAAAAAGATAAATAATTATAAAGTTATAGACATTAAAGCCCAGTACTCTTAATATAAGGCTGTTAAAATTTATTTGCTGGATGATTAAGATTAGGATTTATATTAAAGTTACATGAAAAGGGACAAGAAAACCAATATTTGGCTCTTGCCCTCTGAGTCAGTCTGAATCCAGGGAACAAGGGACTTCTCAAAGACCTTTGCAACTCTGGGCCTCATATCTTCCCAATTAGGGAGATTAATGAGACCCCTGGAGAACAGAAAGCCAATCAGTGCATTTGCTAAGAAGAGGAGAGTCATCAGAGAAGGGAGACATCCCTGATGCTTCCAAGAGTGGCCACATGGTCAAGCAAGACCTGGACCCACCTAGCGCAAATGGCACTAGCAGAACTGAGAAGCTGCTCTCAAGTTTCCCCAGGAATGACTCCCATAAAAGCTCAGCTGACTGTTAACAATAGATAGAAACAAAAGTCAGTTTGACTGTTTCATGATAAACACTTAGGAAAGACAGTTAAAACCAAAATACAGCCATTCCTGGGCATTTTAAATAATAATATTAATAATAATAATAATAATTTTTTATACACATTATGTTAGCCTCTCAAAATAAGTAAGACTGGAGGCTACAAAGAAGGATTCCCAGAAAGGAATGCCTGATAACTATAAAAAGAGACTATCAAGAGGAGCTGCCAGAGGCAGAAATTTTTAGTTTAAGGCCTACAGATATTCCTAACCTACAGGTAGGGTTGGTGTTTGCTAGTACGATTATCCAGCCCTGAGTAACAGAATTAAAGGTTTCTCTATTACACACAGAGGTCATACTAGTAAAATGATTTTGCAAGATCAGATGATATTAAATCATTAAACTGTATCTTATGGAGAGGGATAACTGTAACACTAAATGTTAAATATTAAGTTGACAGTCCTGATAACTGGGAATATTAAAGCCTGCTGAGGGAACTTCTATACAGTGACATGTTCCAGCTGCTGCAACATTTTTTCAGTACTCATGGTTCTTGTTTCTCACACAGAAGAACCCATCCCCAGATGAATTTACAACCTGTTCTTCCCCAACCAGACTTCAAAACGAACTGATTTCTAAAAGGCAACTCATGTACCTCAACTGACTTCTAAAAAGCAACTCATGTCCCTTATACTGTGCCCACTCACGTCACTCTCTCTCAGCTCAGAAGAAGCCAAAATGAGTGACGCCTCTCGTCTTACAACTATGGAGCCAAAAATAAATAGAATATCAATATAAGTAATTAATTAAGTCAGGTAAAACCAGGAATCCAATTTTGGGTGAGTTCTAAAAATTTGGAGACTGTTACCTGAGGGATTAAAATTCCCTCATTGCTCTTTCCCTACCCTATCAAAAATTTGGAAGGGACACATTAAAAAAGGGGGAATGATTTGCATTTCTCTGACTGCTAGAGATGGTGAGCATTTGTTCATATACTTGTTGATTGATTGTATGTCCTCCTCTGAGAAATTTCTGTTCAGGTCCTTGGCCCATTTGTTGATTGGGTTATTCGTTATCTCATTGTCTAATTTTTTTAGTTCTTTGTATATTCTGAATATTAGCGCTCTGTCTGAAGTGTGAGGAGTAAAGATTTGTTCCCAGGACGTAGGCTCCCTATTTACCTCTCTTATTGTTTCTTTTGCTGAGAAAAAACTTTTTAGTTTGAGTAAGTCCCTTTTGTTGATTCTAGATATTAACTGTTGTGCTATGGGTGTCCTATTGAGGAATTTGGAGCCCGACCCCACAGTATGTAGATCATAGCCAACTTTTTCTTCTATCAAATGCCATGTCTCTGATTTGATATCAAGTTCCTTGATCCACTTTGAGTTAACTTTTGTGCATGGCGAGAGTAAGGGATTCAGTTTCATTTTGTTGCAAATCTCACTCCAGTAAGATTGGCAGCCATTAGGAAGTCAAACAGCAACAAGTGCTGGGGAGGATGTGGGGAAAAGGGTACTCTTGTACATTGCTGGTGGGACTGAAAATTGGTGCGGCCAATTTGGAAAGCAGTATGGAGATTTCTTGGAAAGCTCGGAATGGAACCACCATTTGATCCAGCTATTCCCCTACTCGGTCTATTCCCTAAAGACCTAAAAAGAGCACACAATAGGGACACTGCTACATCCATGTTCATAGCAGCACAATTCACAATAGCAAGACTGTGGAACCAACCTAGATGCCCTTCAATAGACGAATGGATAAAAAAAATGTGGCATTTATACACAATGGAGTATTACTCTGCATTAAGAAATGACAAAATCATAGAATTTGGAGCGAAATGGATGGCATTAGAGCAGATTATGCTAAGTGAAGCTAGCCAATCCCTTAAAAACAAATGCCAAATGTCTTCTTTGATATAAGGAGAGTAACTAAGAACAGAGTAGGGACGAAGAGCATGAGAAGAAGATTAACATTAAACAGGGATGAGAGGTGAAAGGGAAAGGGAGAGAGAAGGGAAATTGCATGTAAATGGAAGGAGACCCTCAGGGGTATACAAAATTACATAAAAGAGGAAGTGAGGGGAAAGGAGAAAAATTTAAGGGGGAGAAATGAACTACAGTAGAGGGGGTAGAGAGAGAAGAGGGGAGGGGAGGGGGGAGGGGGGATAGTAGAGGATAGGAAAGGCAGCAGAATACAACAGACACCATAATGGCAATATGTAAATCAATGGTTCTGCAACTGATGTGATTTTGCAATCTGTATATGGGGTAAAAATGGGAGCTCATATCCCACTTGAATCAAAGTGTGAAATATGATATATCAAGAACTATGTAATGTTTTGAACAACCTACAATAAAAATTAATTTAAAAAATATTAAAAAGCAAAAAAAAATGGGGGGGGGTAATGATAAACCCAACCTGATCATTTATTAAAATTGGGAGCCATCTTGCCACAAAGTCATGAAAAGATAATTTTGCTTTCCTATAAATTACTGCAAATTCTGAATCTGCTTGGAATGCCTGTCCGTGCCTTGAACTCACCCATGCCTGGCTCTCTGACCAGATAGCAGCCCTCTCTGAAAATTTAGTGACACCTCATAAATATTGGCCTTCTCTGGCCAGACAACGACTCTCGTGAGTCTCTAATGGTCCTCATAAATTCTGATGATGGGGCCAGCAAAAAAAAAATTGTAAACTAGCAATAGCGTGATGCTTCTCCGAGTTCTGTTATCTGTAACCCCCCTTTTGTGTAACTTACTGGACTATAAAGCTGGGCTGTAGGAAAGGTGGGGTTGCTGTCTTGTTTCTGCCATTTTGAGAGGGATAGGCAGCTCAGCCAGTGGAAAAATAATAAGCTTGCTTTAATTTGATTTTAATTGGAGTCAGTGGTCTTTTCTCCTGTCCTGGTCAAACAGGTAAACACTCCACAAACATGGAGCTCTGCCGGCCTAAAACTTATTGAGAAACTCTCCCTGACCTTGGGCACTTGAAATATATGTTGTTGTCAGGAGCTTTAGCTTCTTTGTAGTGAGACCATCAGAGCTGGGTCTGCATCTATGTGACCTGGAGGACATGGTTTCTTATTTTCCAATGAACATGAGGCAGGAGTGCAGAATTCTCTCTTTGTAGGGAAACTGTTGTCACTGAAGGCTAAGTGTCTCCAAATGTGGTATGTGAAGCCATTTGCGCATCTTCCACATTTCATGGTGTTTCTTGCTGCTGCACTGGGGGTTTAGTATTTGCTTCATGAAATACAAGGAGATCAACAGGGACTCAGTGCTGGAGGGATTTCTCACACGTGTGGTGGGTCAGGGTCTCCAGGAGAATCCACCAATGAGGCTTATATCCCACATAGCTTGCCCCCTCAACCATTGCAACCTGATTCTGAACACGGCCCTGAAACCTCTAAATATAACAAGATGCCTTTATATGAAGAGATCAGACATATAGGGATTACTGGCTGCACCATGTCTGCCACAAGACATTTGGAAGTCAATGGCAGATCCAAATGGCCCCACCAGAGATATTTTATGACACAACTGCACACCACAGCTCTGGGTCACTACTCAGCAGGCGCCAACATACAGGATTCTTTCTTCTACACCATTTTCATGAAACCCAGTCAATCAAGGCACTCTCTGGTACACTCATGATCAGCAACTGGACATCCAAATGTTCTTCAGTGCCACTTGGTCATAAGAATTTCAAAAATTTCATGGTATTTATCTAGCCATTTTTCAAGGATGAAGTTGGATGCACTGTGAGTTTCAATTCTTTCAGGAACCATTAAATGGTGAGGAATTTCATTTCAATGAAAGCTCTGGAGGACTCTCACAGGCAAGGCTTCCCATGGAGTGGCCAAAAGGTCACATGAAGCCAGGCCCATTGAGGTCTACAATGTTAGGTCCATGTGTGTTTTGAATCTCAACTATGGTTGCCAAGTCTTTCAGAATAAAATCATGTGATATCGTAGCTGAGATTCCCAGTGTTCTGTGGAGAGCCACCTGGGCCTATATCTCAGTTTCCAATGGGGACTCTCATGCGTGGCCTCCTGAAATCCCAACACAATTCATGGCAATTCTTCTCTGAGGTCAGGTCCAGAACGCAGTCTCTAAGGGGAATCACACCAAAGTTCAAGCCATGGTGGACACAGTTATGTCTTCCAACTGCCACACAAATGACCACAATTAAAACCAAAACACTTTCACATAGCCCTCGTCTTCTTCCATGTAGACACTCATCAAATCCTCTGGCTGGACGTTTCCAAAAGGGGTGAAGTCCAAGACCCTGTCCAAAATATGCTCCCTCGCCCCTATGTTGCCTAAGGTCAGTGTGGCCTAAACACCTTTCCTGTGAACCAGGAGTGATCAAATAGGCCTGACCTTATTACTGCTCCACTTCTCCAATTTGTGGCCTACTGACTGCCAGGTATAAATTCTTTATATGAATGGGAGTCATGAAAAAACCCAAGCATCTATGGTCTAGCCTTTGCAGGCCAGGATGGAGGTCAGGAACCTTACAGAAGATGGCGAGAGACTTCATACACAATGACTGCTATTTTGACCATTTTGTATTTGTAGCACACATGGAATCTTACCTTAGATCCATCAGGTGTTAAGAATCTAAGCAGCAGCCTCACACAGGTTCACGAGGCTGATTCAGACACATCCCTTTTGGAAGCAATTAAGCAAAGAGCCACAGGTGATGCCCATTCATTTCCATTTGAAAACTGTTTTCTTAAGGCTTCACAAAGGGGTGGCCTGAGGCAAAGACCTTCCTGACATTCAGGGCAATGAAGCAATAGGTAAGCAAATGGCCCAAAGCAAGGATTCTCCACTGAGACTTTACTGGTCACATTGATATCTGAGTTTTCTGAGATCCTCCCATTCCCTTCAGTTATCATGTACATGGCCATGTCACAGTGCTTGGAGGTGGTACATATCTTGGACACAAAACCATGAGCCAATTCTTGAGAGTGGCCAGAATTCAGGAAGAAAACAGAAACGTAGTAAGATAGTAGGTGTTGCCCATCCATAAGGCAAGTCACAGTCCATGCGTTAATTGGGCAGGATGAATGCTGGGAAGCTTTCTACAAGACAGGAAACATCCATTGATTCATTTTCTTTTCTAATGTCTACAACCACGGACACAGTGGGAGAAACAAACATAGAAACACTCGCCTTGTCAAACAATTTACTAGAAAAAGTCCATTCCAATCCAAACAAACCACCTTTCCTACCTATTCTCAGAACATGAGAAAAAACCACACACTCACACCCACACCCACAAAGGCACCTCCTTCCCCCAAGTAGGTTTGTAACTATCCAGAGTGTCCTTTGACTGGTGGGTCATACTATGTTCCCCTGATATGGCCTATCCATTCTCAGATCTGGTCTCCTTGGCCAACTCTGTGACGTTGTCAGGAGCATGTGGAGAGCCACTACCTACTTTCTCAGGAAAGGTCCCTGGCATGTGGCCATCCTCACATCAGTAGGTACCAAGAAAGACTGATTCTGTCCTTAGTAACACCAAACAAGTGAGCCCACTGGGACTGGGACTTGGATTGGCTCTCAGTGCCTGGCTTCCTGGATCCCAAGTTTAAAGTGTTCCATCACCAAGGAAGTGAGGTAGGTTACTTCCTTCAGGAATTTAATGAGGTCACTGCCTTGGCAAACACATTGTCCTAACAGTTGCTTCCAATGGTTCCATGAGATGGAGGCTGCCCCTACTTCCTGTGACATTTTCACAAGTTAGAATGATATATAAATCAAAGGCACCAAGAAACAGCGCTCCACAAAGGCCTGGTTTGGTCCGTCTCCTGTACATTAAGAGAGAGGCTGATTCAGCCACATCCCTTCATCCTGACCAGGTTTTTTGGCAATGGAAGATGACTTTTGCTCTCTCAGGTCCTTCATAGCTGCCTACATCTTCTTCAGGGATCATTTCTGCATGGACCTTTGAGGTTCTCAGCAAGTGGAAGATCCCCTACATCCCTATATTTTAAGGCCAACTCTGTCCCTGCTCTTCTCTAAAGTTAGATTGAGAGATCACTGTGTGGTTACGGTTAATAACAGTTTCGATTTGGGTTAGGAATCATTCTGCAGGATGAATAATGGTATTGGGAATCTGTGATATTTATAAGAATATAGACGTGAGTTAAAATTATGGAAACAGAAATCTAGGTAAGATTTGCATCCCAGAAGGGCATTGAGACCTTCATTGGGATACTTAGCAATGTTATACTTTCTGCACAAATGTCTCAGATAAATCCATACACAATGGCATAGGACGTTGTACCTTGGATGATTGAATGTCGAAGAGAACCTCCAGTCAAAAAGGGATAGTCGGTGGAATTAGGAAGATAGTCAGTAGGTTTAGAAAGAAGGGTGAGAATAAGATTTGGAAAAAAGTTCTTTACCAATAGGGTTTCGGTTAGAGAGTGAATATTAATGTCAGCCCATGTTAAGTGTCAGTCACAATAATGAATTTGGGAAAATATGTAGGAAAGGAGGTATCAATAGAGACCTTAGGAAATCAGGCAAATTATTAAGTGAGTCATAGGATTAGGCATTTTCAACAGGGTTGAGGTTGAATATATAACCTTAGGAAGAAAGAAATATGTAGTCACCAATAGAATTGACATTTGAGAGCATTAGGCAACCTGGACATGAATGTTTTTAGTAATTCATGCTCACTTTCCATTTAGGCTTTGTTGAAAATAAATAAAATAGGTACTTGTCTCTTCCTGTTTTTCTGTATGCTTAAGAAAACACTCTTGAAATCTTGAAAACTTTTTGCTAATCTTGTTCCCAGAATGTGCTGTCCCCAACTGCCAAACTGCAGAATGTACACCCTCACCCGTTTACATGCAAACCGCCCACTTGCCCTGACCCATCAATAAACTTCCCTCCCTGCCCTCTTCAAGAAAAGTATATAAGCTCTGCTTAAGCTGTTCTCAGTGCTCTCTGCTCTATTCAAGTGAGGTCTGAGCCCCAGAATTTTGGGTGCTTTGCTGTTGCATGAGACAGTGTCTTGGTGGTCTCTTCCTCCAATGGTCGCCTGACCATTACATCTGAGGGCCCCAGCGAGTTCCAGCAGCGTTGGACGAAAGACCCCCAATAGGCTCATCTCAGGTTAAGTAAGGCGCCACTTTCTTGTTTCAGGTTTCAGGTTAGGGATGGGCAAAATGGCTATTGGTGATGAGCATGAGCTCTCTCTGACGGTGGCTGACAGAAGTGTCACAGAGCCACAGGCCACGTCTCTGGGGGACGCCCCAGAGAACTCGGGAAACCGAGTAACAATAGTCTCCTAAACTCAGTGATATTTTGTTTTGGATTCGGTATTGTCAGCCCATCAGGTTTTCCTGGCTACTCAGTCCTGTTCTCAGTATTGGACGTCCATTGCCTGTCTTTATTGTCTTGTCTTGTCTGTGTCGTGTGTCATTGCTTTCACTATTTGTGTATCTTTCATATGGGACAGAACACTTCAATGCCTCTGTCCCTGAACCTTGATCACTGGACCAAAGTCTGCTTAAAGGCTCAGAATCTTCTTTTTTTCAGTAAAACGTCAGATCTGGAAGACTCTATGTGTCTCAGAATGACCCACCTTTGGAGTCGGATGGCCCCCAGAAGGATCTTTCTACTTCACACTAATTCAAAAACTCAGAGATATTGTCTTTCAGCCGGGGCCACATAGCCATCCAGATCAACAGCAATATATCTTTAGTTTGCAGGACCTCTGCAAATCTCCTCTTCCATGGTTGAAGCCTTTCCTTGTCCCTGTCCCCGCTCCTACTGGTTCTCCCACTTTTCTATCTCTCAAACCCTCTGCTCCCCCTCCTCCACCCTCTGTTGTCCCTGAGTCTCAAGACTCTACTGGACTCTCTTCCCCCTCCTTATGCCCTGCCCTTGTCCTCCAACCCCAAACACCCTCTAAGTGATTCCCCTGCTGCTGACTCAGACTCTCCACCATTGGAGGAATATAGGCCAGCCCAGCGCCCTCCAGGTGACTACCCCACGGCACACACAGCCCCTCCTTCCTTGGAGGTAGCTGGCCCGGCCAAAAGAACACAAAGTACTCGCTGGGGGGGTTAAACTTTGAAGTGGATACAGGGTAAGTATACTCAGCCCTTAAGGCCCCATTGGGCCATCTATCAAACAAAAAGGACTCTAGTTCAAGGGGCTAATGGGAGTAAATATGGGGCTTAGACAACTAAGAGGACCATGGACCTGGGGAAAGAAAAAATCCATCACTCGTTCCTAGTAATCCCAGAATGCCCGACCCCATTGATGGGCACACATCTGCTCAAAAAGCTCCAGGCCAGAATAACTTTTAACCCTGAAGGCCCCCAAGTGAAATTTCTAAATTTTTCAGTAAAAACTCCTATAGTCACGGCTTTTACTATGTCAGTAGAAGATGAACATCAACTTGTCAAACCCCCCAAGACTGATCAAACAGGCAAGCTACCCCGGAAATGGATAACAGATTACGCAGATGCCTAGGAAAAAAACTGCTGGGTTACACGTAGCCGTGAAACATCCTCCAATAACAGTGGAGTTAAAAACTTCAGCCCCCCCATCAATGTCAAAAAATATCCTCTGAGCAAAAAAGCTAAAGATGGGATAAGGCCCCATATTCAGAAATATCTGGCCTTAAGGGTCCTAAGGCCCTGTCATTTGAACTGGAACACTGCCCTGTTACCAGTATAAAAATCCAGGAACCGGGGACTATCGCACCGTTCAAGACCAAAGAGAGATCTACAACAGAGTGCAGGACATTCACCCCACAGTACATAATCTGTACAATCTGCTTAGCACTCTGAACCATGAGCGGAAATGGTATACTGTTCTGGACTTAAAAGATGCTTTCTTTTGCTTGCCTCTGCATAAAGATAGTCAGTTGCTATTTGATTTCGAGTGGGTAGACCCAGAAACCGGGACGTCTGGTCAACTAACATGGACTAGACTCCCACAGGGGTTCAAAAACTCCCCCACTCTCTTTGATGAAGCCCTCCACAGAGACCCCAACAACTTCAGAACTATGCACCCTGACGTCACCCTGCTTCAATATGTCGATGACCTGCAACTGGCAGCCAACACCAAGAAAAACTGTGAGTCTGGAACCCAATTATTATTATACGAGCTTGCTCAACTCTGGTATAGTGCTTCTGCCAAAAAAGCCCAAATTTGCCAGCAAGAAGTAATCTTCCTGGACTATTCCCTTAGGGGCAGTAAGCGATGGCTCACTGAGACCAGAAAACAATCCATTGAGCAGATACCACCCCCATCTAACAGCAGACAACTCAGAGAGTTTCTTGGGACTGCTGGCTTATGCAGCTTATGGATACCTGGGTTTGCGTCCTTATCTGCTCCTTTATACCTGCTGTTAAAGAGAGATGCCCAATTCTAATGGACCCCTGAGCACCAGCAAGCTTTTGATAACATCTAAGGACACTGACACTGAAACCCTCAACTTCACTGAGCCCAGCTTGCATTTTCAGAAAGCCCTAAACTAAGTTAAAAATGTACATCAACTCACTCACCTTGGTTCAAAGAAACTGCAGGCATTCCTGAAGGATCAAGAACAGAGTTTTCCACTAACCGACTCAGAGCGAAAGAAATAACTGAACGGGTAACAAAAGCCTGCCGGGTCTGTCAATTGGTTAATGCTTACCCTTCCAACTTTCCTGCAGGAAAGCACCTACAAGAAACCAGACCAGGACGATTCTTGGAAGTGGACATTACTGAAATTAAGCCAGGATGTTATGGACTTAAATATCTCCTAGTCTTTGTAGATACATTTTCAGGATGAATTAATTGAAGCCTTCCCCCACACACACACACACACACAAAAAAAAACAACAACAACAAAATAAATGGCACAAATGGTGGTCAAGAAGATCCTGAAAGATATTTTTCTAAGATACGGACTGGCTAAGGCAATAGGGTCTGATAATGGACTGGCGTTAATTGCCCTGATAAGTCAGGGATTAGCCAGGACCCTGGGGATTAATTGGAAATTACATTGTGCTTATAGACCCCAGAGCTCAGTACAGGTAAAAAAAAAAAAATAATAGAACCATTAAAGAGAATTAACAAAATCAAGCTTAGAGATCGGCATAAAAGATCGATCTATTCTCCTGCTTTATGCACTGTTTCATGCAAGAAATACTCATACTCCTCTGTTTCCTTGTGTAACCTCACCCCCTATGAAATTCTCTATGGTCCCTCCTCCAGTAAGGGACCTAACCCAAACTCTAAGACCTAACGATCCCTTCCACACCCCCTTGCTTGACAGACTTAAAGCTCTTGAAAGAAATCAGCAATATCTGTGGAAACATCTGGCCACTGCCGACCAGCCTGGGGACGAGGGGACTCCATATCGATACCAAGTAGGAGACTTCGTCTACATTAGACGACATCAGGTGTCATCCCTGGAACCCCACTGGAAAGGACCATATAAGGTGCTACATATAACACCTACAGTGGTAAATGTAGACGGAGTCACTTCATGGATCCATGTCTCTCATCTCTGGCCTGCGCCCTGTCCAAAATCTGACTGGAAACTGGAAAAGACTGGTAACACTTTCAAAGTGCGTATTCGCCATGTGGATAAGGCTACAGACTCTCCCCTTGGCCAAGAGTAGTCCTAACCCTCATCAGCCTGTTCAGCAGTAATGGCTGATCACAAATCCTACTGTACAAGAAGTATGGTCTATCTTGCATACAGCCCCTTTAGGGACATGGTGGCCATCTCTCCACCCAGACATTTGTCAGCTGGCTATAGGTCTTTCCTATTGGGATATCCCTGATGAAGGGGATCCAACTAAAATTCCAATAAATTCTTTCCGTATCATAGGTAATAGAAACAAACATTATGGATGTAGGGACACGAGAGCCAGATGCAGGTTGGCTAGCCTAGATTACTATGTTTGCCCAGCGGACTATCAAAGCCACAAACAGACATGGCTGTGTGGGGGAAATGCCGACTTCTTCTGTAAGTCATGGGAATGTGAGCATACAGGGGTGCCTGGTGGAACCCAAACTCCTCATCAAATTCAATACACAGCATTGGCCATATTACCAATTACACAACCAATACCGATGGCCCCCAGAGGGGTCTCTAGATCCTAAAATTCTCCGTGACCTTTTTAACTTCGGCAAGTGCTCAAAGGTGGAAGGAAATTCCCCTAAGTGGAGGCATTTTCCCTCCTTCGCTCACATCCTGAACTATGCTTATCCAATAGATCCTCACCCTCAGCTTTCTGCTCCAGACTCTCTGCTGCCACTCCCACCTCAGCAACCTGATTTCTTCCCTCCAATTACTAGATCAAAAACCCAAACCGCCGGTTCTCAGATTATTGCCCCCTTGCTGAGGTAGCAGGTACTGAGGTACCCATCCACCCACTCACTACTCTCTTCTCCTGTCAGTGCCCGCACCAGGTCCCACCAGGTCCTCTTACCAGCTAACCCAAAGCTCAAACCAGCTAAGGAGAGCCCTCAGACCCCTATCCAAGATGTAATGAAAATGGCCTTTAAAGTTGCTCTGTCATCACTGAAAACAGGTTACTAAGAATTTAAAGTCCCTCACAGGCTTTTTGGGATACAAACTCCCATCTTCCCCTCTGCTCTATCTGTTCTACTGCTCAAGTTTTGTTGCCTGGAAAATTCCAAACCCCTTTCCCATTATTCTTTTACATGTCTCCTTCCTCATGCTCAGACCCAAGGTGCTGCTCTCAGACCCGCCTTCCCTGTCTTCCCTGTCTATACCAGGCCCACAGAAAAGTCTTAAATGACCTTCTCCAGCAGTCTTCACCATGGCTGACTTTAGGACTTTCAGCCAAAGAGTCCCTATAAAAGAGTTCAATGTAGATAAACTTCCCCTTTTCGTGTTTCCCTGTTCTATTTGGCCACTGGCTGGAAAAATCAGCACTCCTAAGCTAGACTCCCCCTTACTAGTTTTTCACAAAACATGTGAACAAGGCCTCTGGCCTTGAGCTGGGGCTTCACAGACATGGTTACATTTCTAAGATAAATAAGTTACCAAATGAGCTCCATTGTTACAGCTGGCAGTGAGAAAAAAAAAAAAAGAGAAGAAAAAAGCTCTCCCACTCCAGGTGTCCTTAAAATGTTAACTTGCCCAGAACAGATGAAAAAAACAATAGAAACGAAAACTTCTTTTTGTGAACTTATGCAGACTGTGAACTTCTGAGCCCCTTCCCTTACATGTTGGGTACAAAATTCGGAAACTACCTAAATTTGGAGATCAGGTGACTAATTGATTACAACAGAAGCAATGCCCTCTAAATCCGTTGCAACCAAATAGGTATGTTTCGCTGTCTTCGGTGTTATCTTAGGTGCCTTGAATTGTCCGTCCTTACAACAGTATAATTCTATATACTTAAACATTGTTTATGTTTTCATAAAATGGTCAACAGATGTGATTAATTATGTAATGTTCAGATGTTTCCCAGAGTGCTCTATCATGAGGCAGGTTAATTTAAATATCAAATACGGGGGCATACAACCCGGTTCCTCTGGGAACCTGTATCCCTCACTTTAGCCATCCTATTAGGAAAAGGAGCTGCTGCAGGTGTGGGCACAGGAATCACTGTCCTAGTCCATGTGACACAACAAATGACCCGATGAGAAGCAGCAATAGACCAAAATTTAAAGATATTAAAAACCTCCATCACAGTTTTATAGGAATCTTTAACCTCTCTCTCTGAAATTGTTTTACAGAACATGCGAGGGTTGGACCTCCTCTTCGTGAGAGAAGGGGGCTTTTGTGCTGCATTGAGGGAAAAAGTTGATTTTATGCCGACCATACTGGAGTTGTAAAAAAATCTATGAGTAAATTAAGAAGACGCCTAGAAGAGCACCAACAAGAGAGAGATGCACAAAAAGGGTGGTTTGAGTCTTTGTTCACACAGTCCCCCTGGTTAACTACGCTTTTATCAGCCCTGGCCAGTCCATTAATAATCCTCATTTCATTGCTAATTGTAGGACCCTGTTTGCTCAACCATCTAGTTTCCTTTCTACAAGCTTAAATTGGATAAGTTAAACTTATGGTAATCAGACAACAATATACCTCACTAGAAGACATAAAATGTGAGACCCCGCAATGCTCATTTTTATGATTAAAATTAACCAGAATAAGAAGTGGGGAATGAAAGGTTAATAAAATATGTACTTTTAACTTCTTGTTTTTCTGTATGCTTAACAAAATACTGATGAAATCTTGAAAACTGTTTGCTAATCTTGTTCACAGAATGTGCTGTCCCCAATTGCCAAACTGTTGAATGTACTCCCTCTCCCATTGGCATGCAAACCACTCACTCGACCTGACCCATCAATAAATTTCCCTCCCTGCTCTCACCACGTAAATTGCATAAGCTCTGCTTAAGCTGTTCTTAGGGCTCTCTTCTCTATTCAAGTGAGCTCTGAGCCCCAGCATGCTGGACCCCCAATAAACCCTTTGCTGTTGCATGAGACAGTCTCTTCGTGGTCTCTTTTCCGACGCTCGCCCGACTTTACATTGGTACAATCATAAGTGTGAACATTCCTATGTGTGTCCAGAATATTACTATAATAAATAATATATGTAGATCAGGTAATAGGAGTTTTTCTTCCACCATTTATGGGAGCAATATTTTGAAGATATATGAATTAGTATTTTGGGTAGAAATAGGTGTACCATTTGTCTATGAATATAGAGATAATGCATGAATAGACAATACTGTGAATTAATAATATTACTGGTTCCAACTTTAAATAATGGATTGAATTGATATCTGAAAATATACAGAAAACCTTATATTGATATACTACATTTAATCCTACCCATTATACATCTGAATGAAATATTAGGGTTATGGATTTTCATGAAGAGTGTTTGAGTTTTGCTTCAAAAGTGATTATGGAAATTGAAAATAATGTGTTTGGAAAGAAGTCTCATGAAAAGACCAGTCCAGAAACCTGGAGGTATGCATGTGTTCTGAAGCAGAAAGTGATTTAAAGTGAAACAAACGCCTATATATTTGCTAACTTGTGGATGATAAATATATACGATGATGTGCAGAAATTGAAGAAATAGTAATGTACCAGTGTTGAATAAAAATGAACGTTAAAATACACATCATGTCCCACAGGAATCTACTTGAATTGATGTTAAACTGCGTCCGTTAATGTAGAAATATTAGAATTTGTATGCACCATTCACTGAAGTTAGTTTTCAGTACTAGGAAACAAATATGTATTTCAGGTAGATGAGTATTTCTGAGAATAATCTTGTGAAAAGTTGATTATAAATCCACATACATGAACATGAATGAATTCAGGGAGTGTATAATAAGACTCATACATTTCATATTTTGAAAAATCTGGAGAGTATATATATATATATATATATATATATATATATATATATATATACACACACACACACTCACACAAACTGAGACTATAAAAATAGCAATATATATGCCAATTGAAATTCACCATGAAATATACATCATCCACAGATTCAAAAATATTCATGTTACTGAAGATAGATTTATGTATAATGTTGTTTAACTAGGAAGTTTACCCATACATTGAATTTTCAGTTCCAACAGCATTTAGGAGGAGTAATCTCTTCTCACATTTTGTATCTGCCAAGTCAGCCACCTCACAAGAATGTACGTGTGATACCAGGTAGGATTCTATATGTGCATATAAAAATACATGTGCTGAGTAGGCTACAGAGAGAGGGAGACAGGAATTCACATATTTGTTAACTTTAAAAACACATGGATAACTATTTCAACAGAAAATTGACTAGATTTATAACACATACCCTTTTTTATGCAAAAGGCAAAGTCCAACTATACACCATGCCTCCTCTGAACTGCTTGGATTTCTATTCTGTTTGGGTTATTTTTCTCCATCATATTAGGAGTAGTAGTCAGAGTCCAGTAGGTTATGAGTTAGTGTCAGGGATCAGTATTTCAAATGGAAAATAGAATAATGAATCAAATGTGTATGCAAATATATGCTACACAAAAATCTTCCCACTCTCATCCAGAACAAATCCTTGACATTACCTTCGCCTGAAGTAAGTCACAATTAGAATAGAAGAGTTAGAAAATCTGTGAATACATATCTTGAGTGGAAAATGCTCAGAGTTCAGAACCTTGGAGGTGGTAGAGGAGTTTCCAAAAGTAAGGGACATGGTAAACACTCCTCTAACATGGAGGTCTGCTGGCGGAAAGACATCTTGAGAAACTGCCTCTGAGGTTGGGCACTTGAAACATACGTTATTTTCAGGAGCTTTAGCTTCCTTTGTAGTGAGACAATAAAATCTGGGTCTGCATCTATGTGACCTGGAGGATATGGTTTCTTATTTTCCAGTGAACATGAGGCAGCAGTGCTGAATTCACTCTTTGTAGGTAAACAGTGGCCACTGGAGTCTAATTGTCTCCCCATGTGGACTGTGGAGCCATTTGGTCATCCTCCACTTTTCGTGGTGTTTCCTGCTGTTGCACTGGGAGTTTGGTATTTGCTTCACAAAATACAAGAAGTTCAACAGGGACACAGTGCTGGAGGGAGTTCTGTCACGTGTTGTGGGTCAGGGTCTGCAGGAGAATGCAACAACCAGGCTTCTTTCCCACATACTTTGCCCCCTTGTCCATAGCAACATGATTCTGAACATGGCCCTAAATCCTCTCCATATAAAAACATGCTTTTACATATTCGGGTCTCCTGGCTGCACCATGTTAGTCACAAAAAATTTGGAAGCCAATGAGAAATCCACATGGCCATAACACAGATGTATTATCACACAACTGCAGACCACTTCTCTAGGCCCAATACTCTGCAGGCTCTAACTTGCTTGCCCCCATGTCCATAGCAACTTGATTCTGAACATGGCCCTGAAATCTTTCAATATAAAAACATGCTTTTACATATACAGGTCTCCTGGCTGCACCATGGCAGTCACAATGAATTTGGAAGCCAATGGCAGAACCACATGGTCACAACACAGATGTATTATCACAAAACTGCACACCATTTCTCTAGGCCAACAACTCTGCAGGCTATAACTCAATGGCATCTCTGTTCTACACCATTTTCATGAAACCCAGTGAATTAAGGCAGGGTCTGGTACACTCAAGATCAGCAACAGGACATCCAAAGGTTCTCCAGTGCCACCTGGTCATGGGAATGTTAAAAATTTCATGGTATTTATCTGGCCATTTTTCAAGGATGAAGTTGGAGGCACTGTGGGTTTCAATTCATTCAGGAACCATTAAATGTTGAGGAAGTTCATTTCAAAGAAAGCTCTGGAGAACTCTCACAGGCAAGGCTTCCAAAAGAGTGGCCAAAAGGTCACATGAAGCCAGGCGCAGTGAGGTCTCCAATGTGAGGTCCATGTGTGTTTTGACTCAAAACTATCCCTGCCAAGTCTTTCAGAATAAAATCATGTGATATACTGGCTGAGATTCCCAGTACTCTTTGGAAAACCACCCTGGGCCTAGATCTCAGTTTCCAAGGGTGACTTTCATGCGTGGCCTCCTAATATCCCAACACTTTTCATGGCAATACTTCTCTGAGGTCAATTCCAGAACGCAGTCTCTAAGGGGAATCAAACCAGAGTTCAAGCCCAGGTTGACCCAGTCATCTCTTCACACCGCCAATCAAATGAACACAATTAAAAACAAAACACTATCACATGGCCCCATCTTCTTCCTTATAGACACTCATCATAACCACTGGTTGGAGCTTTCCATGAGGGGCACATTCCAAAAGAGTGTCCAAAATAAGCTCCCTTGCCCCTCATTTGGCTCAAGTCAGGGTGGGAAGGACACCCTTCCTGTGAACCAGGAGTGATCAAATAGGCCTGTCATTAATACTGCTCCGCTTTTCCAATTTGAGGCCTTCTGACTGTGGGGTTTAGATTCTTTATGTGAACTGGAGTCATGAGAAAAGACAAGCACCTCTGCAGAGATTTGAAGAACTCATTTGACCAAAAGGATCGCTATTCTCACTTGATTGATTTCAGGAACCTACAGAGAAAGGCAATAGAATTCATTCACAATGACTGAAATTTTTTGCGAATTTGGTTTTGGTTTCACACATGGGATCTTTCTTTAGATCCATCAGGTGCTGAGAATCTAAGCCACAGCCTCACACAGGGTAGAGAGCCTGATTCAGACACATCCCTTTCCGAAGCAATTTAGCAAGAGCCACAGGTGATGCCCATTCATTTCCATTTGAAAACTGTTTTCTTCAGGCTTCACAAAGGGGTAGCCTGAGGCCAACATCTTCCTGACATTCAGGGCAACAGAACAATAGGTAAGCAAAAGGCCCAAAGCATGGTATCTCCACTGAGATTTTTCTGGTCACACTCATATCTGAGTTTTCTGAGATACTGGCCATTCCCTTCAGGTATCCAGTACATGGACATGTCAAAGACCTTGGAGTTGGTACATATCTTGGACACAAAACAATGAGACTATTCTGGAGAGTTGCCAGAATTCAGGAAGAAAACAGGGACTTAGGAAGGTAGTAGGTTTTGCCAATCCATAAGGCAAGCTGCAGTCCATTCATAAATTGGGCAGGATGAATGCTGGGAATCTTTTTACTACACAGGACACATCCATTGTTGCATTGTCTTTTCTCATGTCTACAACCACGGACACAGTGGGATACACAGACATAGAAACACTCACCTTGTCAAATGACTTACTAGAAATAGTTCACTGAAAACCAAACAACCGCCTTTCCTACCTATTCTCAGAACAAGAGACAAAACCACACACCCACACTCACAATGGCACCTCCTTCCCCTAAGTAGGTCTGTGACTATCCGGAGTGTTCTCTGACTGGTGGGCAATACTATGTTCCCCCGAAATGGCCTGTATTCTCTCAGATCTGGTTTACTTGGCCAACTATGTGAAGTTGTCAGGAAAAAGTGGTGAGCCACTACCTGCTTTCTCAGGAAAGGTCCCTCTTCAGAGCTCTCCTGGCATTTGGCCATCCTCACATCAGTAGGTACCAAGAAAGACTGACTCTGTCCTTGGTAAATCCAAACAAGTGAGCCCACTGGGACTGGGACTGGAACTGCATCTGGGTGCCTGGCTTCTTGGATACCAAGTTCAGAGAGTTCCATCACCAAGGAAATGAGGTATGACACTTTCTTTGGAACTGAATGAGGTCACTGCCTTTGCAACCACTTGGTCCTAACAGTTGCTTCCAAGGGCCCCATGAGATGGAGGCTGCCCCTTCTTCCTCTGACACTTTCACAATTTAGAATGGTATATCAACCATAGGCACACACACAGGCCTGGTTTGGTCCATCTTCTCCACAATAAGAAGAGAGAGGCTGATTCAGACACATCCCTTCATCCTGACCAGGTGGTTTGTCATCGAAGATGACTTTTGCTCTTTCAGGTCCTTCATACCTGTCTACAACTTCTCCAGGTATCATTTCTGCATGGACCTTTGAGGATCTCAGCAGGTGGAAGGTCCCCTACTTTTCTGTATTGTAAGAACAACTTTGTCCCTGCTCTTCTGTAAAATGAGATTGAGGGAACAGTGTATGTTTTGGGTTAATAACAGGTTTGATTTCGATTTGTGTTAGGAATCATTCTTCTGGATGAATAATGGTATTGGGAACCTGGTATATTTACAAGAATGTAGAGGTGAAACATAAGTATGAAAACAGAAATCCAGGTATGATTTTAAACCCATAAGGGCATTGGGCCCTTGATTGGGATACTTAGCTTTGAATTATGTTCTGCACAGATGTCTCAGATAATTTGATATACAATGGCATAGGACCTTGTACCTTGGAAGATAGAATGTAGAAGAGAACATCCCTTCAAAAAGGGATAGTCGGTAGGATTATGAAGATAGTCGGTCGTTTTAGGAAGAAGAGTGAGTATATGATTTGGAACAAAAGTTCTTTAGCAATAGGATTTCAGTTAGAGAGTGAATGTATATGTCAGCACATATGAAGAGCCAGTCACGATGATGAAGTGGGGAAAACATGTAGAAAAGAAGATATCAATAAATATATTACGAAATCAGGGAAAGTATAAAGTGAGTGAGAGGATTAGACATTTTCAACAGGCTTGAGGTTGAATCTTAGAAAGAAACAAATATGAAGTCACCAATAATATTGACATTTGAGAGCATTAGGCACCCTGGACATGGATGTTTTTAGTAATCTATGTTCACATTTCATTTAGGCTTTGCTTGGTTCAATCATAAGTGTAACATTTACATTTTTGTCCAGAATATTATTGTGATAATATGTATATGTAGATCAGGTGACATAAGTATTTCTTCCACCATTTTTGGTAGCAATATACTGAAGGCATAAAATTAGTATTGGGCGTACAAAGAGGTGTACCCTATGTCTATGAATATAGAGATAAAGCATGAATAGACCATACTGTGAATAAGTAATATAACTTGTTCCCACTTAATATAATGGGATGAACTGATATCTGAAAAATTACTGGAAATCTTATATGCATATACAATCATTCATTCCAACCAGTTATTCATCTAATGTCAATATTAGTGTTTTGGTTTATCATGAAGAGTGTGTGAGTTTTACTTCAAAAGTGATTATGGAAATCGAAAATAATGTGTTTGGAAAGAAGTCTCATGAAAAGACCAGTCAAGAAACCCTGACAATACATGTGTTGTGAAGTAGGAAGTGATTAAAGTTTAAAGAAATGCCTACAAATTTGTGAACTTGTGGATGAAATACATATCTTATGATGAGCAAAAAGTGAAGAAATAATAATGTACCAGTGTTGAATATAAATGAACATCATATTATATATCATGTCCCATTGGGATCTACTTGCATTGGTGATAGACTGGATCAGTTCCTGTAGAATTATTAACATTTGTATGCACCATTCACTGAAGTTAGTTTTCAGTACTAGGAAACAAATATGTATTTAAGGTGGATGAATATTTCTGAGACTAATATTTTGGAAAGTTTATTATAAATCCACATGCATGAACATGAATGAATTTAGAGAGTGTATATAAGACACATATATTTCATATTTTGAAAAATCTGGAGAGTGTATATATATATATATATATATATATATATATATATATATATATATATATATATATACACACATACCCACACACACACAAAAAAAACCACACACAGACATTTAAAAGTAGCAATATATATGCCAATCAAAATTCATCTTTAAATATATATCATCCACAGATGCAAAAATATTTATTTTACTGAACATGAGTTTATGTATAATGATGTTCTACTAGGAAGTTCCCCTATAGGTGGAATTTTCAGTTCCAACAGCAATTTGGAGGAGTGATCTCTTCTCACAATTTGTATCTGCCAAGTCAGCCATCTCACAAAAATGTACATGTGATACCAGGTAGGATTCTATAAGTGCATATGAAAATACATGTGATGAATAGGCTACAGAGAAAGGGAGACAGGAATTCATATATTTGTTTAATTTAAAAACACATGGTGAACTATTTCAATTAAAAATTGACTGGATTTATAACACCTACCATTTATCATGCAAAAGGTAAGTCCAAGTATGCAGCATGCCTCCTCTGAACTGCTTGTATTTCTATTCTGTTTGGGTATTTTTCTCCATCATATTAGGATTAGTAGTCAGAGGATAGTAGGGTATGGGATAGTGTCAGGGATTCAGTATTTCGAATAGAAAATTGAAAATGAATGCAATGTGTATGCAAATATGTGCTACACAAATATCTTCCCACTCTCATCCAGAGCAATGCCTTGACATTACCTTCGCCCCATGTATGACACAATTAGAGCAGAAGAGTTAGAAAATCTGTGAATACATATCTGCAATGGAAACTGCTCAATTTTCACAAATTTGGAGAAGGTAGAGGAGTTTCCAAAATTAAGGGACAATGTAAACTCTCCACAAACATGGAGCTCTGCTGGCCTAAAGAGTTCTTAAGAAACTGCCTCTGAGGTTGGGCACATGAAATATATGTTCTTGTCAGGAGCTTTAGCTTCCATTGTAGTGAGACCATCCAAGCTGGTCTGCATTTTTGTGACCTTTGTGAGCACATGGTTTCTTGTTTTCCAATGAACATGAAGCAGCCTTGCTAAATTCTCTCTTTGTAGGTAAACTGTGACCAATGGGGGCTAAGTGTCTCCCCGTGTGCACTGTGAACCCATTTGGTCATCCTCCACTTTTCGTGCTGTTTTCTTGCTGCTGCACTCGCAATTTGGCATTTGCTTCATGAAACAAGGAGTTCAACTGGGACACAGTGCTGGAGCGAGTTCTGTCACGTGTGGTGGGTCAGGGTCTGCAGGAAAATGCACCAACCATGCTTCTATCCCACCAGCTTGCCTCCTTGAGCATAGCAACCTGATTCTGAACATTGCCCTGAAACTCCTACATATAACAAGATGCCTTTTGAGAGAAGGGTCTGCTGGCTGCACCATATCAGTCATAATCCATTTGGAAGCCAAAGGCAGATCCACATGGCCAAACCACAGATTTTTATCACACACCTGCCCACAACTTCTCTAGGTCCACTACTCAGCAGGCTCGAACTTACTTGCATCTCTTTTCTATACCATTTTCATGAAAACCAGTCAATCAAGGCACCTTCTGGTATATTCATAATCAGAAACAGGACATCCAAAGGTTTTCCAGTGCCACCTGCTCATGGGAATTTTAAACATTTCATGGTATTTATCTAACCATTTTTAAAGGATGAAGTTGGAGGCACTGTGGGTTTCAATTCATTCAGGAACCATTAAATGTTGAGGAAACTCATTTTAATGAAAGCTCTCGAGAACTCTCACAGGCAAGGCTTCCAAAAGAGTGGCCAAAAGTTCACATGAAGCCAGGCCCATTGAGGTCTACAATATGAGGTCCATGTTTGTTTTGACTCTCAACTATTGCTGCCAAGTCTTTCAGAATAAAATCATGTGATATCCTGGCTGAGATTCCCAGTGCTCTGTGGAAAGCAACCCTGGGTCAAGACTCATTTTCCAAGGACTCCATGCGTGGTCTCCTAAAATCCCAACACAACTCATTGCAATACTTCTCTAAGATCAGTTCCAGAATGCAGTCTCTAAGGGTAATTACGCCAGAGTTCCAGCCCACGTGGACCAATTCATCTCTTCCAACCGCCACACAAGTGACCACAATTAAAACCAAAACACTCCCACATGGACCTCATCTTCTTCCATATAGACACTCATCATTACCTCTGGCTGGAGGATTCTATGAGGGGCACAGCCCAAGACAATGTCCAAAAGAAGCTTCCTTACCCCTCATATGCCTAAAGGCCCGGACTCCCTTCCTGTGAACCAGGAGTGATCAAATAGGCCTGCCGTTAATACTGCTCCACTTCTGCAATTTGTGGCCTATTGACTGTGGGGTTTAGATTCTTTTTGTAAATGGGAGTCATGAGAAAACCCAAGCACCTATGGGCTAGACTCTGCAGGGCTTTGAAGAACTCATTTGACCCAAAGGATCCCTATTCTCACTTGATGGAGGCAGGAACATTACAGAGGAAGACGAGAGACTCCATCCACAATGACCGCTCTTTTGGCCATTTTGGTTTTGGATGCACACATGGGATCCTTCTTTAGACCCATCAGGTGCTGAGAATCAAAGCCACAGCCTCACACAGGGCCAAGAGGCTGATTCAGACACATCCCATTCTAAAGCAATTAAGCAAAGAGCCCAAGGTGATGCCCATTCATTTTCATTTGAAAACTGTTTTCTTCAGGCTTCAAAAAGGGGTGGCCTGAGTCAAAGAACTTCCTGACATTCAGGGCAACAGACAAATAGGTAAGCAAAAGACCCAAAGCAGGGTTTCTCCATTGAGACTCTCCTGGTCCCAATGATATCTGTGTTTTCTGACATGCTCTCATTCCCTTCAGCTATCCAGTACATAGCCATGTCACAGATCTTGGAGGTGGTTCATATGGTGGACATAAAATCATAAGCCTATTCTGAAGAGTGGCCATAATTCTACGAAGAAAACAGGAACTTTGGAAGATAGTAGGTGTTGCACATCCATAAGGCAATCCACAGTCCATTCATAAATTAGGCAGGATGAATGCTGAGAAGCTTTCTACTAGACATGACAAATCCATTGATGCATTCTCTTTTCTAATGTCTACAACCACAGACACGGTGGGATACACAGACATAGAAACACTTGCCTTGTCAAAGCACTCAGTAGACACAGTCCATTCCAAACCAAACAAACTGCCTTTCCTACCTATTCTCAGAACATGAGACAAAACCACAAACTCACACCCACAACCACAAAGGCACCTCCTTCCTCCAAGTAGGTATGTGACTATCTGGAGAGCCCTCTGACTGGTGGACCATTTTATGTTCCCCCGAAACGGCCTGTCCTGTCTCAGATCAGGTCTCCCTGGCTAACTCTGTGAAATTGGCCGGGACCAGCAGTGAGACACTACCTGCTTTCTCAGGAAAGGCCCCTCTTCAGAGCTCACCTGGCATTTGGCCATACTCACATCAGTATTTACCAAGAAAGACGGACTCTGTCCTCTGTAAATCTAAACAAGTGAGCCCACTGGGACTGGAACTGGGACTGCCTCTGGGTGCCTGGATTCCAAGTTTAGAGTGTTCCTTCAACAAGAAAATTAGATGAGGTCACTTCTTTCTGGAACTGATTGAATTTGCTGCCTTTGCAACCAATTTGTCCTAACAGTTGTTTCCAAGGGTCTCATGAGATGGAGGCTGCCCCTATTTCCTGTTACAATTTCACAAGATAGAAAGTTATATCAACCATAGGCACCTGGGAACAGCTCTCTACATAGGCCTGGTTTGGTCCATCTTCTCTACATTAAGAAGATAGAGGCTGATTCAGACACATCCCTTCGTCATGACCAGGTTGTTTGCAATTGAAGATGACTTTTTCTCTCTCAGGTACTTCATAGTTCCCTATATCTTCTCCAGGGATTATATCTGCATAGACCTTTGAGCTTCTCAGCAGGTGAAAGTCTCCCTACATTTTTGTATTGTAAGACCAACTCAGTCCTGCTCTTTTGTAAAGATAGATTGAGGGAACAGTATATGGTTAGGGTTAATAACAGGTTCGATTTGTGTTAGGAATCATTCTGCTGGATGAATAAGAATATTGGGATCCTGTGGTATTTATAAGAATATAGAGGTGAAATATAAGTATGACAATGGAATTCTAGATAAGATTTGAAGCCCAGAAGTGCACTGGGCACTGGAGTGGGAAACTTAGCTTTGAACAATGTTCTGCACAGATATCTCAGATAAATCGATATATAATGGCAAAGGACCATGTACCTTGGTTGATTGAATGTGTAAGAAAACATCCAGTCAAAAAGGGATAGTCGGTAGGATTAGGAAGATAGTGTAGGTTTAGATAGAAGAGTGAGAATAGGATTTGGACCAAAAGTACTTTAGCAATAGAGTTTTGGTTAGAGAGTGAATGTAAATGTCAGCACATGTGAAGAGTTGGTCACAGTGATGAACTGGAAAAAATATGTAGGAAAGCATTTATCAATAGAAACATTAGGAAATCAGGCAAAGTATAAAGTGAGTGATAGGATTAGACATTTTCAACAGGTTGAGATTTAATATATAATCTTAGGAAGAAACAAATATGTAGTCACCGACAGGATAGACATTTGAGAGCATTAGGCCACCTGGACATGGATGGTTTTAGTAATCCATGCTCACTTCCTATTTAGGATTTGGTACAATCATAAGTGTGACATTTGCGTTTTGTGTCCAGAATATTACACTGAAAAAATGTATATTTATATCAGGTGACATGAGTATTTCTTCCACCATTTCTGGAAGCAATATGTTGAAGACATATAAATTAGTATTGGGGGTACAAATACGTGCACCCTGTGTCTCTGAATATAGAGAAAATGTATGAATAGACAATAGTGTGAATAAAGAATATAATTGGTTTCAACTTTAAAAAATGGATTGAAGTGGTATCTGAAAATATAAAGAAAATTTTATATTGATAAACATACATTCATTCAAACCAATTATACATCTATTTGTAATATTAGGGTTATGGTTTATCATAAAGGGTGTGAGTTTTGCTTCAAAATTGATTATGAAAATCGAAAATAATGTGTTTGGGTAGAAGTCACATGAAAAGACCAGTCAAGACACCTGGAGGAATACATGTGTTCTGAAGCAGGAATTGATTGAAAGTGAAACAAATGCCCATAAATTTGTGAATTTGTGGATGAAATATATATCCTATGATGTCCATAATACGAATAAATATTAATGTACCAGGGTTTAATAAAAATGAACGTCAAAATGCACAGCTTGTCATATCGGAATCAAGGTGCATTGATGTTAAACTTGGTCAGTTACTGTAGAAATATTAGTTAAATCTGTTTTTCAGGTGGATGAATATTTCTGAGAATAATCTTGTGAAAAGTTGATTATAAATCCAAGTCCATGAACATGAATAAATTTAGCGAGTGTAAATAAGACACATATATTTCATATTTTCAAAAATCTGGAGAGTGTATATATATATATATATATATATATATATATATATATATATATATATATTTCCACAAAACACACACACAGACATTAAAAAGTAGCAATATATATGCCACTCAAAATTCATCTATAAATATATATCATCCAAAGATGCAAAAATATTTATTTTACTGAACATGAGTTTATGTATAATGTTATTCTACTAGGAAGCTCCCCTATAGGTGGAATTTTCAGTTCCAACAACGATTTGGAGGAGTGATCTCTTCTCACAATTTGTATCTACCAAGTCAGCCAACTCACAAAAATGTACATGTGATACCAGGTAGGATACTATAAATGCATATAAAAATACATGTGATGAATAGGCTACAGAGAAAGGGACAGGAATTCATATATTTGTTAATTTTAAAAACACATGGAGAACTATTTCAATTGAAAATTGACCAGATTTATAACACCTACCATTTATCATGCAAAAGGCAAGTCCAAATATACAACATGCCTCCTCTGAAATGCTTGTATTTCTATTCTGTTTGCGTTACTTTTCTCCATCATATTAGGATTAGTAGTCAGAGTCTAGTAGGGTATGTGAATATTTCTGAGAATAATCTTGTGAAAAGATGATTATAAATCCACATTCATGAATATGAAAAATTTAGGATGTGTAAAATAATACACATATATTTCATATTTTGAAAAATCTGGAGAGTGTGTATATATATATATATATATATATATATATATATATACACACACACAAACATTCACAGACATTAAAAAGTAGCACTATATGCCAATTTAAAAACACCATGAAATATATATCATCCACAGATCCAAATAAATTCATTTTACTGAACATCGATTTATGTATAATGTTGTTCAACTAGGAAGCTCACCCACAGGTTGAATTTTCAGTTCCAACAGTGTTTAGGAGGAGTGATCCCTTTTCACAATTTGTATCTGCCAATTCAGCCTCCACACAAGAACGTACGTGTGGTAACAGTTAGGATTCTAAATGTGCATATAAAAATACAGGTGCTGAATAGGCTTCAGAGAAAGGGAGACAGGAATTCACATATTTCTTAACTTTTAAAATACATGGAGAACTATTTCAAAAAAAATTGACAAGATTTAAAACTCCTACACTATATAATTCAAAAGGCAAGCCCAACTATCCACCATGCCTCCTCTGAACTGCTTGTAGTTCTATTCTTTTGGGGGTATTTTTCTCCAACATATTAGTATTAGTAGTCAGAGTCTAGTAGGGTATGTGTTAATGTCAGTGATTCAGTATTTTGAATGGAAAATAGGAAAATGAATCCAATGTGTATGCAAATATGTGCTTCAGAAAAATCTTCCCACTCTCATCCAGAACAATCCCTTGACATTAACTTCGCCCCAAGTAAGAGACAATTAGAGGAAAAGAGATAGAAAATATGTGAATACATATCTGAAATGGAATTTGATCAGGAGTTCACAACCATGGAGGTGGTAGAGGAGTTTTCAAAAGTAAGGGACAGGGTAAGCACTCCACAATCACAGAGCTCTGCTGGCCTAAAGACTTCTTGAGAAACTGCCTCTGAGTTTGGGCACTTGAAATATATGTTGTTTTCAGGAGCTTTTGCTTCCTTCTAGTGAGACGATCAAAGCTGGGTCAGCATCTATGTGACCTGGAGGACATAAATTGTAATATTCCAATGAACATGAGGGAGCAGTGCTGAATTCTCTCTTTGTAGGTATACTATGGCCACTTGGGGCTAAGTGTGTCCCCGCGTGGATTGTATATTCATTTGTTCCTCTTCCACTCTTCATTGTGTTTCTTGCTGCTGCACTGCGACTTTGGTATTTGCTTCACGAAATACATGGAGTTCAACTGGGACACAGTGGTCTAAGTGTCTGCCCGTGTGGACTGTGAAGCCATTTAGTAATCCTCCACTTTTCCTGGTGTTTCTTGCTGCTGCACTGCGAGTTTTGTATTTGCTTCATGAAATACAAGGAGTTCAACTGGGACACAGTGCTGGAGGGAGTTCTATCACATGTGGTGGCTCACACATGAGCATTCATGAAACCGGCCTCTATACCACATAGCTTGCTCCCTTGACCATAGCAACCTGATTCTGTAAATTACCCTAAAACCTCTCCATATAACAAGATGTGTTTACTTATAATGGTCTCCTGGCTGCACCATGTCCGTCTCATGACATTTGGAATCCAAAGGCAGATCCACATGGCCCCATCACAGATGTTTTATCACACACCTGCCTACCGCTGCTCTAGGCCCTCTACTCATCAGGCTCCAAATTACTGGGATCTCGGTTCTACACCATTTTCATTAAACCCAATCAATCAAGGCACTGTCTGGTACACTCATGATCAGAAATAGGACATCCAAAGGTTCTGTATGCCACCTGTTCATGGGAATTTCAAAAATTTAAACTATTTATCTAGCCATTTATCAAGGATGAATTTGGAGGCACAGTGGATTTCAATTCATGCAGGAACCATTAAATGGTGAGTATGATCATTTCAATGAAAACTCTGGAGAACTCTCACAGGCAAGGCTTCCCAAAGAGTGTCCAAAAGGTCACCTGAAGCCAGGCTCATTGAGGTCTACAATTGAGATCCATGAGTGTTTTGATCTCAACTATGGCTGCCAAGTCTTTCAGAATAAAATCTTGTGGTATCCTGACTGAGATTCCCAGTGCTCTGTGGAAAGCTACCCTGGGCCTACATCTCAGGTTCCAAGGGCGACTCTCATGCATGGCCTCCTCAAATCCCAACACAACTCATGGCAATACTTCACTAAGCTCAGTTCCAGGACACAGTGTCTAAAAGGAGTCACACCAGAGTTCAGGCCCAGGAGGACCCAGTAATCTCGTCCAGCTACCACACATATGACCACAATTTAAATCAAAACACTCCCACATGGGCCTCATCTTCTTCTACACAGACACGCATCATAACCTCTGGCTGGAAGTTTCCATGAGGGGTGCAGCCCAAGACAGTGTCCAAAATAAGCTCCATTGCCCCTCATTTGCCAAAAGTCAGGGTGGCCTAAACACCCTTCCTTTGAACCAGGAGTGATCAAATAAGCCTGCCTTTAATACTGCTCTGCTTCTCCAATTTGAGGCCTAATGACTGTCAGGTGTAGATTTTCTATGTGATTTGGAGTCATGAGAAAACCCAAGCACCTATGGGCTATCCACTGTAGGGCTTTGAAGAACTCATTTGACCCAAATGATCCCTATTCTCACTTGACGGAAGTCAGGAACTGAAAAGGTCGGGCAAACTTCGGAGGAAAAGACCACCAAGAGACTGTCTCATGCCACAGCAAAGGGTTTATTGGGGGTCCAGCATGCTGAGGCTCAGAGCTCACTTCAGAGGAGCAAAGAACAAAGAGCCCCGAGAACAACTTGAGCAGAGTTTATATACATTCTTTAGAGAGGGCAGGGACTTTACATACATCATAGCCTCCTTTAGAAAATCATCATATACCGCGGGAAAATCAAATAATAACTCTAAAACATGATTAGCACATTCATTGGTGGGAACAGGTTGGGCAGCGGGTGATTGGTCAGCCGTGAGAAGGAGTATACATTTAAACTGATTGGTTGAAGCACTGAGATGTATACGTGCAAATCTGCATGGTTTCTGGGAAAGGGGTGGTTAAGTAACGAGGTGGTCAGGGAAGATTTCAACACACATCTAATGGGAAGATCCGGGAATTGTCTTAAGTGCCACAGGAATTTCAGGTTCTGAGTGCAGCTTGGAAAATGTACAAAACCTGGTTCTTTACGTTTCAATTTCAATTTCTTTTATTCTTTCATTTCCCACCCCTTTTTCTGACTACTTTTAATCTTAAAAGTAATGAATCAAAATTATTGTGGGGTTTCACATTCTATTCCTACCAGTGCAGCATATTTCTGTCTGATTATCATGAGTTTCACCTGCCTAATCTGAGCCTGGAGAAAGGAAACTATGTGGTTAGGCAAACAAGGTCCCACAGTTAGCAACACCATAAGGATGATCAGGGGTCCAGCTAAGTCTGATATTAGTGTAGTTACCAGGGGTACTCGGTTAACCATGACTCAAAGCACCCTTGTTGAATCTCCCATTCTCTCTGGCGCTCTTCAAGGTATTTTCTTAATTTACTCATGAATTATTTTGCAACTCCAATATGGTCAGCATAAAAACAACATTCTTCTCTCAGTGCAACACAGAGGCCCTCTCCCTCATCAAGAGGAGGTCTAATCCTCACCTGTTCTGTAAAACAACTTCAGAGAGAGAGGTTAAGGATTCCTGCAAAGCTGTGATGGAGGTCTCTAACGTCTTCAAGTCTTGATTTATTGCTGTTTCTAATTGGGCCATTTGTTGTTAACCACGCATCATAGAAGCTGTTCCCATACCCACTCCTGCAGCAGCTCCTATCCCCAATCGGATGGCTAGAGTAAGGGACAATGGTTACCCTTGATATCGGGTTGTTTGTCCCCCTAGTAGACCTTCAAATGATTAGGCATTATGATAGAGTACCCTGGAGAGTCTCTGCACCATTACACAATAATTTACAGGGCTGTCAAAGACCTGGGCTGAAATACAAGGAGTTCTGACTGTGTGGAGTTCAGTACCATAAAGGTTCCTTTAATTAGTTCCCAGGGGGAGGAGTCAGATGTACTCTGGACTGGGGAAGTAGGCAAAGACGGAATCCAGGAAGTATTAGATGGTAGAGGGGTTCTGGTAGATCTAGGCATGGAAGGTTTAGGAGGCTTAATCCCTGGCTTGAGGGGATTGGGTCCTATTGCTGTGGGATTTTCTTTCTTTTTAAGCCAGACGGTGAACCAGAGACCAAATTCATCACCTGGGCCATAAATATAGAATCGCATTCCCCACGTATTTCCCATAGGCCAGGTTTTTCTGAGGTAGCCCCTTCCTTTGGAAGTGAAAGTTATATTGAGGGGGTAATATAGAGTATTCTTTCCACAGCGAGTTTTTGACACCACTGGGCAAGCAGCACATTTCTTGGGATCAATCCAGGTGTCATTTCATCCTACCGGAATCATACCTTTCTGGGGAGTTTGGGTTCCACCATGCAGCTTTCGTTTGTTCACAACCCCAAGATCTACAATAAAAGTCACTGGGTCCTCCACAGGTTTGGGCCTGTTTTATGACTTTGGAAATCAGGTGGGCACACATAATAGTCAAGACTGGCTAGTTTACACCTGAGCTGGGGGAGATGACATCCACAATTCATGGGTTAAGGTGGTCTATGTTGCCCTAGTTAGGGTTTGAGTGGGATCTGTGTGGGGTCCTCTATGTCAGGGAGATCCCAGTCAGGGAAGCCTATGGCAAGCTGACAAATTTCCGGGTGGAGAGATGGCCACCAAGTCCATAAGGTGGCTGTTTGTGAAATAGATCACACTACTTGCCCATTAGGATTCATTACTTGCCCTTGTTGCTGAGCACGCTGATGGGGATTAGGGCTGCTGGTGGTCATGGGAAGAATCCATAGCCCTACCCACATGACGGACACGCAACTTGAGATGGATACCAGTCTGTAGAAGTTTCCAGCCAGAGTCTGTACAGGGCTCAGGCATGAGATGGGAGGCATTGATCCAGGAAGTGATCCCATCCACTTTCACCACTGTGGGTGTTATAAGCAGCACCTGGTATGGTCCTTTCCAGTGGAGTTCCAGGGATGACACCTGACGCCATCTCACGTAGACGAAGCCTCCCACTTGATATCAATGTGGGGTTCCCTCGTCTCCAGTCTGATAAGCAGAGGCCAAATGTTTCCACAGGTATCGCTGGGTGCTGGGTTTGTTAAAGGGCTTTAAATCTGTCAAGCAAGGGGGTGTGAAAGGAATCATTAAGTCTCATAGTTGGGATTAGGTCCCCTACTGGAGGAAGGGCACCATTGAGAATTTCATAAGAGGTGAGGTTACACAAAGAGGCGGAGGGGGTATTTCTTTCACAAAACAGTGCATAAGGTTGGAGCATAGTCCAATTTTTTATGCCAGTATCCAAGCTTAATTTTGTTAAGTACTCTTTGATGGTTCTATTCATCCTTTCTACCTGTCCTGAGCTCTAGGGTCTATAAGCACAATGTAACTTCCAATTAATCCCCAGGGTCCTGGCAAATCCCTTACTTTCCTGGGGCATGAATGCCGGTCCGTTAGCGGACCCTATTACCTTTGGCAGGCCGAACCTTGGAAAAATGTCTTCTACGATCTTTTTGACTACCATCTGAGCTGTTTCTTTCTTCATGGGGAAGGCTTCGACCCATCCTGAAAAAGTATCTACAAAGACTAGGAGATATTTAAGTTCATACCTTGCTGGCTTAATTTCAGTAAAGTTCAATTCCCAGAATTGTCCTTGTCTGGTTCCTTGTAAGCGCTTCCCTGCAGGAAGCTTGGATGGGTAAGCATTAACTACTTGGCAGACTTGACAAGCTCTAGTCACCTGCTCAGCTATTTCTTTCCTCTGTGAGTCAGTCAATAATAAGTCCTTTCTCCGGTCCTTTAAGAGTGCCTATATCTTCTCTGAGTCTAAGTGGTTGAGCTGGTGTACGTCTTTGACATAAAGGTGGGCTTTTGAAATTGTAAACTTGGCTCTGTAGGATCCCAGAGTTCTGTATCTGTCTCCTCAGATGATAAGTTGCCTGAATGTTCCGGTGCGGCCAAGTCTCCTGATTGTTGTTCCCCCTGGTGTGGAAAAAGTTAACACAGTCACTCCATTTAGGGCTGCCAATTAAGCTTCCTCATCTGCCCTTCTTTTTCCAACCGCCAAGGGTTCGTTTCCCTTCTGGTGCCCTGGGCAGTGCACTATAGCTAGTTCCTTAGGGCCCTGCACTGCTGAGAGAAGTTGGAGGATCTCATCTTTGTTCTTTATTTCTTTCCAGGTGGAGGTTAATAACCCCCTTTGATGGTAAATAGCCCCGTGCACATTTGCAGTGGCAAATGCATAGCGGCTATCAGTGTATATGGTGGCCCTTTTGCCTGTTGCTAGTTCCAATACTTTCGTAAGGGCAATCAGTTCTGCTTTTTGGGCTGATGTCAGTTCTGGGAGACCAGAGGAACAGATGACATTAATTTTGCTAACTACTGCTTCTCCAGCCCACCACTTACCATCTTGGAGGAAGCTGCTGCCATCCATAAACCATACAACTTCAGGGCAAGGCAGTGGCTGATCCTTCAAGTCTCGTCGTATACTGGTTTCCTCTGCCAGTATGTGTTGACACTCATGAGCAACGGGTCTTGATGATTCTTCTGGCAGCAGTGTAGCCGGGTTGAGTGGAGCAGCGGGTCCCAGCGTGATTCTGTCTTTGTCAAGCAAGAGGTTCTGGTAGTGGGTTATTCTAGAGTTTGATAGCCACATCTCTGGAGGCTGACAGATGATGCACTCCAGGGCATGGGGGACTATAATCGTTAGCTTCTGTCCCAACGTTAATTTATCAGCATCTTTTATTAGAAGGGCTGCCGCTGCTATAGCTCTTAAGCAATGGGGCGACCCACTAGCCACTGGGTCCAGTTTATTTGATAAGTATTCTACCGGCCTTTTCCAAGGTCCCAAAGTCTCAATGAGCACAACCCGTGCTATTCCTTTCTTTTCCTCGATGTAGAGACTGAAGGGTTTTTCTATATCTGGGAGTGCTAAGGCCGGAGCAGATAGCAGCACCTTTTTTCTGACATTATCAAAAGCTTGTTGGTGCTCAGGGGTCCATTGGAAGTGGGCATCCCCCTTTATCAGCGGGTATAAAGGGGCAGCCAGAGACGCGAACCCAGGAATCCATAACCTGCAAAAGCCGGCAGTCCCAAGAAACTCCCTGAGTTGTCTCTTATTAGATGGGGGCAGTATCTGCACAAAGGTTCATTTTGTGGGCTCAGTGAGCCATCCTTTGCCACCCCTAAGAGAATAACCCAGGAAGATTACTTCTTGCTGACAAATTTGGGCCTTTTTGGCAGAAGCCCTATATCCAAGCTGAGCAAGCTTGGAAAATAATGCTTGGGTCCCAGACTCATAGTTCTCTTTGGTGTCGGCTGCCAGTAGCAGACCATCCACATATTGGAGTATGGTGACATCGGGGTGTGCAGTTTTGAAGTCATTGAAGTCCTTGTGGAGGGGTTCATCAAAGAGAGTGGGAGAGTTTTTGAACCCCTGTGGGAGTCTAGTCCAGGTTAGTTGGACAGATGTTCCTTTTTCGGGGTCTATCCACTCAAAAGCAAACAGCAACTGAGTGTCCTTATGTACGGGCAAGCAAAAGTGAGCATCTTTTAAGTCTAGCACAGTGTACCATTCCTGCTCCAGATTCAGAGCGCTAAGCAAATTATATGGATTCGGTACAGTGGGGTGAATGTCCTGCACTCTGTTGTTGATCTCTCTTAGGTATTGAAGCGTCCGGTAGTCCCCAGTTCCTGGCTTTCTTACTGGTAGCAGGGGGATATTCTAGGACAAATGACAGGGCCTTAAGACCCCAAGAGCCAGGTATTTCTGAATATGGGCCCTTATCCCATCCTTAGCTTCTTTGATTAGAGGATATTGTTTAACACTGATTGGAGAGATAGAGGCTTTTAATTCTACTACTATTGGAGGTTGTTATATGGCTAGACCTAACCCAGCAGTTTCTGCCCAGGCATTAGGATAATCTTTTATCCATTTCTGGGGTAGTTTGCCTGTTTGATCAGTCCTAGGAGGCGCGAAGTGTTGATGTTCATCTTCTACGGATGTTGTCAAAGCCATGACTATGGGAGTTTTTACTGAAGGCTTTAGAAACTCCACTTGGGGACCATCAGGGTTAAAGGTTATTCTAGCCCAGAGTTTGGTAAGCAGATCCCAGCCCATCAATGGGGCTGGGCATTCTTGGATTACTTGGAAAGCGTGGTGGACTTTTCCATTTCCTAGGTCCATAGTCCTCTTAGTTGTCCCAGCCCAATATCTACTGCCATTAGTACCTTTAACAGGGGACCATTTATTTGATAGGGGGCCCAGTGGGGTCTTAAAGGTTGATTATACTGCTCCTGTATCCACTTCAAAGTTCACTGGGGTCCCCTCCACTTTAAATGTTACCCTGAGCTCGGAGAGGGGATCCGAGCCCCTACTTTCCTAGTCCTCTTCTAGAGTCAGCACGGCGGACTGGCATCTCTGCTTCTTTCGGGGGCACTCTTTGGCCTAGTGTCCTGTTTTCTTTACAGTAGGCACACTGATCTGAGGCCAGGGGCAGCCATTGGCGGGGGCCCAGGTATCCCTTTCTGACTCCCTGCTTTTTAACTTCTGGCATATTTGGTGCTCTGACCAGAACCTTAGTCAATGCTTTAGTCTGCCTTTTGCTCCTTTCATCCTCCTTTTGTTCCCTTTCCGTCTCTCTCCTCTGTTCCCTTTCCTCCTCAGTTTCTCTCTTATAATATACTTTCTCAGCATCTCTTACTAAATCTCTCAAGGTCTTATCTTGTAATACATCTAGACGTTGTAACTTTCTCTTAATATCTAGGGCAGCCTGCTCGATAAAGGCCATTGCAACAGATGCTTGTTCATCATCTGCCTGAGGATCAAAAGGAGTATATTTCCTATATGCTTCCATAATTCTCTCCAGAAACATAGAGGGAGACTCATTAGGCCCTTGGATAATCTCTCTTACCTTGGCCAAATTAGTCGGCCCTCTGGCGGCCACTCGGAGACCCGCTATTAGAGTCTGGCGATAAGTGGACAGATGCTACCTACATTTAAAGGTGTTTGGGTGCCAGTTGGATCGGTTCATTGGCCCGTAGGGACGGAGAGGAAGCATCATAGGGGCTTCCGAGTTTTCTATTATCCGTCACCGTCGGGTTCCTTTAGGTGGCCCAGCTTCCTCCAGGGGAGGAGGGGTTGCTGCTGCTGCAGAGAAGTCCCCTGGAGTGCTTGGGTCTGGCCCAATTGCCTCTAGCGGCGGAGAGGCTGAGTCAGCGGCGAGAATATCATCTGGAACGTGTTGGGGGTTGGAGAGCGAGGGTAGAGGATAAGG